>NC_056741.1:696715717-696740717 GCF_019279795.1 Protopterus annectens
CTGATATCTTGGGCAATAAGAAAACAATCTCGGTCTGTCAATGTAATGATCTTATTTATAGCGGATAAATTATCGTTGGGTAAGTTTTAAAGGGTTGATTTGTTTTCAGTTGAAAATAGCAGTATCATGGCCACACAGATTTGAGAATAGATGACTGTTGGGGATTAGCATGAGAAGATCCAACTTTCATAATGAAATGCAAAAGATTTTGCCATTCTTGCAGGATTTTTTACTATTTGCTTCACATAATTTTTTGACTAAGTCAGTTAATGGTGGAGTGTACTTATGTATTGTATAGTAATTAATCCAGTCATTATTCAGGTAACTGAATTGCCCCATTATTATCATGTTTGTTCTTGATCTTTAATTCTGAAGTTTATTCAGAAAGTCTTCAAGTTTTGTCATCAATGTAAGATACAGTATCAACATATGATACAATAGTCAAAGATCACTGATTGCAGCTATGGCAAGTAAAAATTCTAGTTCCACAAAGGATTCTCATATTCCAGCCTTCAGGCAATCCCAGACAAATATTGAAACATTGCCATATGATCTATTAAAATTAGAGTGGTGGAAGTAAGATATTGCAAGTACTTAATAATGAATGCTTTCATTCATCAAGTTTGATTGCTGTTACTACTGACATTTATCATGTCTGATTTTCTTATACTACTCTTGTAATGCCAAACGTGCTTCTCTAGGCAATGTGTGTATCATGCTTTGTAAATAAGCATGGCAATTATTGCATGTCATCTTGGTGATCTTGTACACTGGTGCAGGGTTATGATTGAAAAAAGTCAGATGACCAGTCAATTTACACAGTTACCAAATAGAAAAATAAATAAATAAGTGCACGACCATAGTGCTAATAATATGTATTTTATTTTAAAACAACAAAAAAACGGAGAACACTTGTGCCAAAAAATCACCAGTAAAACCAAAATAAGGAACGAGTCACCAGCCAAGTCCAAAAGTATAATTTAATATAATCCAACACTTAAGTTTAAGTGTTTAAGTGTTGGATTGTATTAAATTATATTTTTGGACTTTGTTGGTGACTCATGCCTTATTTTGGTTTTACTGATGTATTTTATTTTCTAAAACCATGTTTTAGAGACTGTGAATGCTTTTATATATTCCAAGCAGACTACTTTGTTTTTGCTTATTTCTTATTTACTTATTTAAGATGGAAAGTTGTCCCTCACATATTAATTATATATCTGCATTAGAGAAAATAAAACTCCTAAAAGTATAAGGCAACCATGTATTATAAAATAAATCAGATGCTTTACTGACTTCTTAAGCAAGTAAAATTATGACTTGCAACGATGCAATAAAAAGCAGCAAATAGATGAAAGAAGCGTACAGAACAGACCACCAGCAAAATCCAGGCTTATTTAAACGCTTTTTGTCAAGTTTCAGATTTTATCAGAATAAAATCACATGATAATGGCAAACATATATACATCACGCCACCTAACCATTGGTCAATGTAATTACATCATTTCCTCAAAAAAAAAAAATTTTTTTTACAAAGTTAATAAAATTGTTAAAACTTGATATTCTTGCAAAAAAATCAAATTTACAACTAATAAACATATATAAAAAATACATTCATTTTAATTTAAAAACAGAACTCAAGGAAATTCTGTCATTAAGACCTGGTACTTGGCAGGCATTAATTTTAATCTGCCATGTTAATTCCTTAAATTCTAGCCATTCAGCCAATGGTCCCCCCTATTGCTCCAAGGTCAATATGGTCTATGGCCCCAAACTTAAAAGTATGGGTTTGGCACACACATATGTGTTTGTACAGAGCACTGTATATACTTTTATTCCTGATGTCATACAGGTGTTGATACACCCTTTGCCTCAGTGCTCTTTTGGTCTTACCAATCTAGAAACTGTCACATAGATCACACACTGTGACATACACCACCCCCTTTGAGTAACAGAAGTATTTCTTCCTAGGTTTTACCATACCATAACCAGTGATTTTGATGGCCTCACCTTGAAACATGGCTGAACACTGATTACATCTCCCGCATTTGTAACAACCACCCAGTGTGGGTGCACTAGAGTCTCTTTCTAATAGCCCCTTTAGACTAATTTCCCTCTTGTAAACTATAGTAGGCTTGTATCCCACTACTGTACTTCGTTATCAATAGTGAACATGTCCCATAATCTACATATAATGTTCCTGATGTCACAGAAGTCAACACTAAAAGGAAGAATAAAAGCTCTTGAGAAACTATCCTGTCTCCCAGTCTGGATTGCTCCAGTGGGACCATTCTCATTGGACAATAGGCAAAAAAATGTCCCAATTTCCCATTTTCTAATCACCTCATTGGCAATGTCCTGGACAAAATTGGCAGGGTAACCCTTTCCGGTCAGCATGTTTTTTAACTTGGCACACTCACTCAAAAAATCATCTAGTCCTGACACCATTCTAGCTAACCTAACATGCTGGCCCTTGACTAGGGCTCTTTTTGGTGCACCGGGTGCCAGCTGTCAAAATGCAACAATGAGTTTGAGTATGTTGGCTTCCTATACAAATGAGAAATGAAAGCCTTGTTTACATAATCTTTATTGACTGTTACATCCAGAAAATTCAGTTTGTCGTTATCTCTGACCATGGTGAATTTAAGGAAGGAGGTGGTTTGGTTAATGTAAATGAAGAACCTATGTAGTTCCTCTTCACTTCCCTTCCAGAAAATCACTAGGTCATCAAGGTACCGCCCGTATAGTGCCCAAGAGTCTTTGTAAATTGAATTTAAAATAAATAAATCCTCCCAGTGTGCCAGCACAATGTTGGCAAAACTGGGGCACAACAGGCGCCCATTGCTACTCCTTGCTTTTGTTTAAAAAGCTGGCCCTCAAAACAAATGAAATTGTTTTCGAGCACAAGCTCCATAGATGTATGTATGGTCAAGATGGTGTTATGCGCTAGACTGGAGCTGAAACACAAATATTCATAAAACCACTCCAAGCCCTCATGGTGTGGTATGACTGAGAATAAATCTTTAATGTCGATGGTCACCATAATGAGACCATCGTCATACATCTCAGATTTTATTTTGGTGAGAAAATCCCAGGAGTCCCTAATAATAGTGCTTCTTCCATCAAGTACTGGGAGTACTGACCTGAGAAAAGCTGTGAATGGTCAAAATAATTCACAGCCTGAAAGCAAAAAAAAAGAGAATGTACCCTGTGCAAAATCAAAAATAGTTACAGAGTCATTGAGACATTGCATATGCTGCAGTTACAGGCTTAGGACGTTTGTAAGAAAACATCATACATAAAAGTCCTGCTGCAGTGCCAGTAAGAAATATTCTAGGAAAAGTGCCAGTGTCACTCCAAATTAGAAATCAACAGGGATTGAAGTGAATGGAAAGCTTTAGCATCTCAGAAAAGCAACTAAAGCCAACAGGATGAGTGAATAGCATGGCTAATGCTGTCAAGTAAGACAAGATTCATATTTATATTGATCAACAAGATCTGAATAAGTGACAAAAAGAGAGCCCTAGATCTTGCTTAATGTTAAAGAAATGATCTCAAGAGAAGTGGTCTCAACAATGCCAAATGATAACTTCTTTTCAGTAGTGATACTTACTTTCTAGCAGATAAAGCAAGCTGACAAAGCTCAGATTGTATACATTTAATAATTTATTAGAAAAGCACAAATCTTTAGACTTTTATAAGGTATTTCATCATGATTAGATAGAATTATTCAGCAGGTCTACAACTAGCTGGCTGCTATACAACAAATAATCCTTCTTTAATGTGTCACTTTAAGTGGGTACCAATTTGTATGTGTTCTATACTGAGCCAATCCTTTTCAACATTTTTAATTTGTACCAACATTTGGTACTCACGGAGTGTCTAAATATGCAGAGGATATGAACAATTACTCCGTCAGTACTTCTAATGTTGATAGCAACTCAGTGAATGAATTTTTAATGGAATGAGTAGAGAGTTAAACAGGATAGCTCTAATTTTAAGCACACAGGAATGTAAAGAGATAACAGATTTGGTCTTGTGAGAACAAATGCATGTATTGTAATCATATATAAGCACTATGAAATACTTAGGGATTTTCATAAATAGCAATTTTACATTTTATGAAACACAACACTAGTAAAAAAGTAATAGAAGTCATGGGCTTAACATTTGCAACAATGTCTACTAAAGCCACTAGCACATTGAAAGTAGTATACATATAAAGCCAATCATGGAATACAATATTCAGTTTTGGTCATATAGTTAATGTGAAATATATATCAGAATAAGTATACAGAAGATTCACTAGGAGGATTCCAGACTGTCAAAGTATGGATTATATATAGAGCATGAGGTTCTTGTAATTGGGGTCTATATCAAAAGACCAAAAAGGCATTTAATTGAACACCTCTTCGTCGACACACAAAGAGCGAACACACTAAAGTGCGAACACTCAAAACAGTGATTTCTTTCCCTGGGAAAGAAATCGCTTGGCCATCTCCATGTGTTTGCCCCTTTCCCCACGGTAGTACGATCTCGGAGTTGACATATTTAGTTAGGGGGTGTGGGGGGGCACAGCCCCCCACATTGGGGGGTGTAGGGGGCGAAGCCCCCCCATATTGTTTTGTTTGAAAGTGTGTGTGTGTGTGTGTGTGTGTGTGTGTGTGTGTGTTTTTATGCTAGCGATTTCTTTCCCAGGGAAAGAAATCACTGTTTTGAACATTCGTGCTGTAATGCGTTCGCTCTTTATGTGTCAATGAAAAGGTGTTTGATTAAACGCCACTTCAGTCTTTTCATATAGACCCTTGTAATTGTACAGTGTCAGCTATAGATATGCTATGAATAGGATGTGTTTAGCCTATAAGTCCTTTAGTAATCTCACTTTTGTGTTTACCACTTGGAGTTGAGTAATGCCAGTGTGACAAAACCCTACAGGATAGTTCTTTTTTTTTCTTCTTCTTCTATCAGCTTTTCCCAGTTAGGGGTCTCCACAGCGGAACTCCGGTCCGCTAATGATTGGCAGTAGATTTTTACGGTGCCAAGGTGCCAGCTCGACGCCCAACCTTCAACGAAGGCACGCCCATTCACGCATGTCTTTCGAATGCCACTCGACCACAAGGAGGACATGCAGACTCCACACAGAAGGTGCTCCAGCCGAGAATCAAACGGGAGAACCTCTTGCTGTGAGATGACAACGCTACCACATTATATATGCTATTCTCAAGCTTTAAATTAAATTAGAGGAGAACATTTTTAAGTAAGTCTATTCCTAGTTTTTGTAACAAGCTCCACTTACATATCAGATGGTGTAAAAATCTTGAGTGTGACAAATGTTACCTTGACTCTTGGATTCACAATACAGTTTATACTACAGATGTAATGTAGTTTATGCTCTGAGGTGGTCCATAAGGGTGCAAACACTGGCTGTTCTAAGGGTGCACACACTGGCTGTTCTCTGAAATTGTGAACTTAGCTACTGTGCAGGTAACTGAAAGTTTGGAAGGTGTTGTGTATATAATTGGGGATATGTTAATGAAGGATCAGACATAAGAAGGGCATGGAAAAAGTCTGATAAAAAGTAGATTAAAACTGCATAATTTCATATTAAATAAGAACAATTGTAAAATATGAGTGACACATCTAAAATACATGGGTCATATTCTAATATCAGAAGAAGTGAAGCCTGATATGATAAAACTGCAGTCAGCAAAAATTCCAAGGCCAAAAAACAAGCAAACATTACAAAGGTTTCTTGGAATAATGCAGTATCTTGCAAAGTTATACATCATATAATCTATAACAGCTGTTAATTTTAGCTGCAACCTGGAAATGGAGTATCAACAAGAAAGGAGTTTTGAAATACTCAGGAATCTAGTTACATAAGCAACAGTGATAAAAAGGATATGAATGTGACATCCTCACTCTGGGCCAGTAGTCAAGGAGCCTGAATCCTTACCACTGGCACTGACTGAAGAGGGACATTCACTTAGAACAAAAAGGGATACACTCAGTATTTCTGGATGCAGCTTGTGATGTCCCCATGCTGGGCCAGTAATCAAGGAGCCTGATTTCGCACCACTGACACTCGAGAGGCATGTGCACTTGGAATACAAATGGGTGCACTCAGTATTTCCAGATGCAAGCCTCCCTGCATCAAGCACAATTTTCCTTAAGAGTACACAGGACATATACTCAGCCTGGGGTCTGGGTGTCTCTATCTGTCTCTCCCCAGGTCCCCAATAAGACTTCCCACTAGCACTGTGAAACCAGTGCTTCATGTCCCTGGCCCAAGTAGCTGACACACACACTCTTTGAGATTTAATTTTCACACACACATACACACATACACACACACACACACACACACACACACACACACACACACACACACACACACACACACACACACACACACACACACACACACACACACACCTGGGAAAGGCTGACACAGATTACCTACTCTACCAACTTTGCCCAGACTATAAGGTAGATTCACTGCCCCCAGTCAGTTAGTATAAGGCTCTTAAAAGGGTATCCAATTATGCTGAGTGAAGTTAATATTAATACAAATGGTAATGTTGACCAATCAGCAAGGTTTTCAGGAGTCACCAGAGTTATCACGGGATAAATATGTGCAAATACTCTCAAACCTTAAATATTTTCTAAAAGGGCCAGCCACAATGAAAAGTTTAAATATATTTAATAATAAATAATAAAAGAACAAGAAAATACTAAATATATATTTACAGTAATCCACAGAGTTCAAATCATAGGAAATATTGAAAATAACATTGATGGACAGACTCATACAAACAAGGAAAAACAATCTCTAAACTAAGCTTCACTATATTCCTGACTGAATCTAGGAGAATTACTATTCTCTAAAAACTTACCAGATAAATCAAGGAACAGTGAAATACATGAGCAGTCTTTCTAGTCAGGTTCCCCAAAACCCAATACTCAATACTCAGAGATTACTCCCTGTAAAGTATAATATCCAAGATGGCTTGCAGAATGACCTCATCTGGTCACCTGACTCTAGGTTTTCACAGTATCCCCCTTTGAAGCCAAAACAGGAATTTAGCATATATGGCTACAATACCCATCTAAATGGAGTCTATATTAGAACATCGAAGTTTCAAAACTTCAAATGTTCTAATATCGACCCTTATTCAGCAAAAGCTAAAAATATCGAAGAAACAGAAAACCAAATTTTTTCCTAGGGAAAGAATTTGGTTGTCCATTTCTGTTGCTTCAGTATTTTCAGCGCTGTGGTGGAAATTTACGGGTTGGGTTCAGGTAAGTGTGCGATTGAGTGTGGGTTAGGTTAGTTAGGGTTAGGGTGTGGGTTAGGTATGTGTGCGATTGTGTGGACATGAGGGTTAGGGCGGTTAGGTGAGTTAGGATTAGGGCAGGGGTTAGATATGTGCGTGATTGTGTGGCTGTAAGGGTTAGGGCGCGGGTCAGGTAAGTGTGCGATTGTGTGGACGAGGGTTAGGGCGGGGCAGGTGAGTTAGGGTTAGGGCGCAGGTGAGGTGAGTGTGCGATAGTGACGAAATTTAGGGTTAGGGTTTAGGTTAAGGTAAGTGGATAGTTAGTGGTGTGTATATAGTTTAGTGTAGGGTTAGGTGTAAGATTTTAGGTGTATGTGTGTGGATTGCTGTTTGTTTGGTGTGCTTATGTTGTGTGTATGTGTTTTGGAACAGCAAATTTTTTCCTAGGGAAAAAAATTGCTGTTCTGTTATGCTCGATGTTTTCAGCTTTTGCTGAATAGGGGTCGATATTAGAACATTTGAAGTTTTGAAACTTCGATGTTCTAATATAGACCCTCTAAATGTTTATGTCATTGCCTGGGGATTCCCCTATTTTTACTGAGCTAATGATCAAAGGCTTCTTCCAGACCCACCATGTCCAGTCCTATTCAGCACTGTGGGGTACCATTTTAATGGTTTAACAGCTCATTTACATTTCCCTTATTTTTCTTAAAGTAAGCTAGCTGGTTAACCTCTGCTGTCCTAGTATCCTTTGTTAAAACATATACACTCGATTCAGTTACAATAATACATGTACATTTCTTTTCATTCCAGCAGGGTGCATTTTTGATACATTTTAACACAAGCAAAACTCACAAATACATTTTCAGCACAACTATCTGTACAAATCAGTTTGATATAAAAATGCCATATAATTATTAGCAAAATTCCAGCCAGCTGTGCTGTCACAAGTCATACATCAACTGCCCTACTTATCCTGGCTTGGCTGGCAGTACCTTCTATCCTCACACCTCTCACCCCTTTGAAGACTCAAGCTAGTTTTTCAAGTGACCCCTGAGAAACGTGGCTTGAAAGAAATAAGCCAATCTGAGAATATGTTACCCCATTCCCAGTCTTGAGATCCCATCTGCTTTGGCATTGCTGACCCCACTACTGTGTTGTAATGTCATGTCATATGCCTGCAATCCTAAGCTCCACCTTAATAACTTGGCATTTTCCTGTCTGGCACCATGTAGCCATGTTAAGGGACTGTGGTCTGTAACTACAGTGAATTTCCTTCCATACAGATAAGGCTGAAGTTTCGGCAGTGCCCATACTATGGCTAGACATTCCTTTTCTACAGCTGCATAACATTACTCCCTGGGTTGGAGTCTAAAGCTGAGATATACCACTGAGTGCTCTTCTCCCTTTGATGAAACCTGGCTAAGTACAGCCCCCACCCCATGGTTTGAAGCATCCACCTGCACATCAAATTATTTGCTGTAATCAGGACTGGCTAACACAGGGGGTCCTCCCAAAGCTCCTTTAAGCTGCTCACATGCTGGGGTCCACACTACCTTACCTGGTCTATTTTCCCTTGTCAGGTCTGTGAGGGGAGCAGCTATTGTACAATAATTGGAGACAAAATATAGTACCCCACTGTCTCCAAGAATGCCCACACCTGCTTTTTGGTAAAAGGGGCAGGCCATGCCTGAATGGCTTCCACTTTGGCAGGTTCTGGCCTGATTTTACCACTCCTCATTCTATGCTCCAGGTAGGAGACCTCTGCCATACCCACCTAACACTTACTGGGTTTAGTTGTCTACCCTGCCCTTTGCAGTTTGCCCAGCACCTCCCTAACATGCTGAAGTGCTCTTGACAAGATTGACTGTAGATGGCAATATCATCCAAATAAGCAAGGGCATAATCTCATCTCCTGCTAGAATATGATTTTCCAGCCTCTGAAAAGTCACTGGGGCATTTTTCATCCCAAAGGGCATCTTCATGAACTCATACAAGCCAAAAGGAGTCACAAAGGCTGACCTCTATCTAGCTTTGGGAGTCAAGGGCACCTGCCAGTAACCCTTGGTCAGATCAATAGTAGTCAGATACTTAGCACCACCCAGTTTCTCTAAGGCTTCATCTGTCCTAGACATGGGGTATACATCTGACTCTGTGTGGCTATTTAGTTTTCTGTAGTCCACAAAGAACCTGGTGCTACCATCCTTCTTTGGTACCAGCACCACTGGGGAGGCCGAGGGACTTCTGGACTCCTGGATTGTTCCCAGTTCCAACATCTTCTGTATATCTACTTCCTCAGAGTCTTTAAGGGGCCTGCTTGATAGGTTTTTGGGGCCCTGTATCCACATGGTACTGCAAAAAGTGGGTGCACCTTGGTTTCCTAGTGAACATGTCCCCAACCTCCTGTAACACTGCTTGGATTTCTCAAACTTGGGTAAGTGATAACTGCTGGGACATTGCTACCCCTTCCACTGAGGTGTCAGTCTGATCCTTCCTGAGGAGATCAGTCACCAGATCCCCCTCAGACTCCTCCTGCCATCCAATGCAAATACTCAGCATAAGGACTTCCATATCATGGTAAGGCTTCATCATGTTAACATGGTACAATTTGCGCCTCTGCCTAATGCATAGCAGTTCTACTATGTAGTTAATATCACTAACCTTCCTTATCATTTTGAAGGATCCCTCCCAAGCTGCGTGCAGCTTATTGTGTCTGACATTAATAAGCAGCATCACCTGCTGTCCACAGCATACTCTCTGGCTTGAGCATTCCTGTCATAACAGACCTTTTTCTGTCTGTTGTTGGCCTCCTACCAGGTTCTTCTGGGGCAAGCCATCAGCTCCCAAAGCCTTGTCCTGAAGTTTAGAACATATGCCACAACAGACTCCTTGTGGTATTCACACTCACCCTCTCAGTCATCACAAATCAAATCTAGAGGTCCCTTCACCCTATGCCCATACAGGATCTCAAAGGGTGAAAAACCTGTGGATTCCTGGGGTACCTCTCTGTAAGCAAACAGCAGATAGAGCAAATATTTGTCTCACTCTCTCTTAAACTGGTCTGCAAATGCCCATAGCATAGTCTTTAGTGTAGAGTTTAACCTCTCCACAAGAGCATTAGTCTGGGATGGTAGGATGTTGTCTTTAGGTGCTTCACCCCACAGCACTCCCACAGACAAGCCAGCAGATCTGACATGAAATTGACACTTCTGTCAGTCAGTATTTCTTTTAGGAACATACCCTGCTGAAAATCTCTAACAAAGCATTTGCCACATTTTCTACCTCAATGGAGGACAGAACTACTGCTTCAGGGTATCTAGTAACATAATCTACTACCACTAGGATATACTTCTTCCCTGTGGAAATTGGGGTACTCAGAGACCCCACAATATCTATAGCTACCCTCTGAACTAGCTCCTCAATCACAGGCAAAGGTGTCAAAGGAGCTTTGACCTTGTCTTCTACTTTGCCTACTTTCTGGCACTGCTCACAGTTCATTCAGTGCCCTGTTACATCCCTGCCAATCCCAGGCTAATAAAAGTTCTGCATAATACATCTCTTCGTATGCTTTATACCCATATGACATGCAAAAGGAATGTCATGGGCTATGGCTAGAAGTGTCAGATGGTAGGCTCTGGGCACTACCGACTATTGTATTACTGCACCTTCTAGCCCTCACTCAGGAGTCCACTCTCTATACAGTAACTCTTTGTTCCAGTATACAGTCTTCCTTTGTCCTTGAGAATCAGGCACTCCCTAGCTACCTCCCTTAAACCTCGTAATGTAGGGTCTGAGAGCTGAGTCTTTCTCAGCTCTATCTTTGTGACTTTTCCCAGCTCCCCTTCCACAGGAAGTCTGGTATCTTCTGACAGTGATGCCTTACTGTCAGCCTGGGTACTACCATTCACCTCTGTGCTTGCAGTCACCCTGTCCAAGGGAACATCAGTACCTACCAGCAGCCGTATCTCATCTTCAGGCTCATGGCCACAGGGTAGCTCCCTCCCTGAATAAGCCACATCACCAGTCCTAGCTTCAGGGATGCAGTCTGTCTGGCCTTCCCAGGCTTCCAGACCTACATGCCTGTCCCCAAGCCTGACTGCATGTCACTGCATGCACAAACGGTACTGCATTATCAAAATTATTCCTAGCAAGACATCTGCAGGGATATCCTCAAACACACCTACTTACTTGCTTCCTTTTCCACCCTTCCAGTCAAGGTAAACCCTGGCCAAACCATTTGGAATGGTATCCCTTCTAAGGCTCTGACTGGAGTGGACTGCCTATGCAAGCACTGCTCCTCTTTAACCACTGCAGGCTTCACAATGATTATGTCAGAGGCTGTGTTTCTCTTGGCTGTGACCTGTTTTCCATCCACCAAGATAGGATGCAACCTCTGGTGGTAGTTTGGTACCCCTGTTGTCTCCAGACAACTTACGGCTGGCAGTCTGTTATTCACACTTGCTGGATTCACCCACCATTTATTCCCCACGTTGCCTTCAGAGGCATCTATATGCTACATGGCCCCACTGGTTACATTTAAAACATTTAACCCTTGATCCTGGCTGTTTAGCCAAATGAGTGGCTTCCACTGTTACTGGCAGACTCTGTTGGGGAGATTTAAGCTGCTCACCATGGGTTCCCTTATATTCATGTGCAGCTATGGGTATCTCCTTCCTGTGCAGTGATGTCCTGCTTGTTAATTAGAAATCCCCCTTTTTCCAGTTCATCTGCAGACTTGCATTCCCTGTCAACCAGATTCTCATGTCCTCAGGCAAAGTGCTAGGGGCTTGTTCCCTTACCAAAAGGTCTGCTGGCCCTTGAAAAGTGGTAACCTGACACCCATTCACCCAACTATGAAAATAAGTGCTTAAGTCAGGAATATAATCACATGTTTTTTCATCTGCCTTGTGTCTATAGTCACATAACTTTTTTTTCTGTAAACTTCAGGTGTTAACTTAAAATATTCCAATAAGCATTTTTTAACTGTATCATAGTTTAAGCAATCAGTATCAGACAATTTAGAAACAGCAGTTACAGCTTTACCATGGAGTTAGAGGGTGAGGAAAAGTACCCAGAGCCCTTGTTCAGCATTATACTGTTTACATATCCTTTCAAATATATGAATTAAACTATCAAAATTATCACCCTCTGAAAACTGTGGAATGAATATACTGACCTTTATTGCATCTGGGGTTCAGTTATTCCCTTCCCCATTACGTTCATGATCCTGGTGAAGAGTCAGCATCTCCCTCTCATGTTGACGCTGCTTCTCCTTTTCTTCAGCCTCCAAATGCTGCAGTCTGTCATTTTCTTTGGCCTCCAAATGCCGCAGTCTCTATGATGATTCTAGTTCCAAATGTTTGGCCTCCAGTTCAAGTCTGTTTAACTCCAGACAGATTTCTAAGTCCTGTGAGGGAAAAGTTGAACTGTCCTTTTTCTGAGAGCTATACATCCCCAATGCCAGACTGCTTGTCTTCCTGGTTGCTGTTCTGTGCTGCAGCTCTGATTAAGGCTACAATAATTTCCCCTTTAGTGAGGTTGGCATGCACCAGGCCTTTAGCTTTGCACATCTCAGCCAACTGGTTCATTGTCAACTTGCCATAATCCTCTGCTAACATCCCTGCCTGCTCTCCTTGACTAACTAAGCTAACAAAAAGTAAATAAATAAAACTTTTGTGTTATAAAACTCTGAATGTCTACATTGTAGCTGCTTGAAAGTACACCTTTTTAGTGAGAACTGCTTTCAGGCTACAGGAGTTCAATTAATATCACAACACAGCTCATCAATATGTGACATCCCCATGCTGGATCAGTAATCAAGGAGCCTGCATCTTTTTCACTGACACTGGAGAGGGATGTGCATTTGGAATACAAATGGATACACTCAGTATTTCCAGATGCAGACCTCTCCAAACCTCTTATTGTCACACAGCTCTCTGCAGCAAGCACAATTTCCCTTGAGAGCACAAAGGGAACACACTCAGTCCAGGGTCTGGATTTCTCTATCAGTCTCCCTCCAAATACCCAGTAAGACTCCCCACTGGCACAGCTATAGAGTTGAGACCTCAGCTGAGTGTCCATGCCAAGTTCTCCAGCCTCCTCTCTGTGAAATCAGTGCTTCTTGTCTCTGCTCCAAACAGCTGACACACACATTCTTTGAGATTTGATTTGCACACACACACACACACACACACACACACACACACACACACACACACACACACACACACACACACACACACACACACACACACACACACACACACACACACACACACACACACACACACACACACACACACACACACACACACACACACACACACACACACAAACACACCCGGGAAAGGCTAGCACAGATTTACTAGTCATGCCCCCTTCTTCCCAGACTATAAGGTAGTTACAGTGCCACCAGACACTCCTAAGCCAGCTACATTAAGGCTCTTGCAAGGGTACCCAATTATACTGAGTGAACTGAATATTAATACAAACAGTGGTTTGACCAATAGCAAGGCTTTTAGGAGTGGCCAGAACTGTCAACAAATATATATATAAGTTCTCTCTAATATTAAAATATTCTCTAAAAGACCAGCCACAGTGAAACATTTAAGTATATTTAATAATAAATAAGAAAATAACATGACAATACTAAATATCTGTTTACAGTAAATACCAGAGTTTTAGTCGCAGGAAATATTAAAATAACACAAAAGAATAGATTCACACAGATACAGAAAAAACAGTACTTAACTAATCTCACTATATTTTCATGACTGATCTAAAGAATTGCTATTCCCTGATTCACTTACTAGAGCAAGACAAGATGAACTAGGTGAGGGGTCCTTCTCTGTCAGGTTCCAAAAACAGACTGCAATGAGACTACAGTCTCATCTAGTATTAAACATCATTTTTGTCCTAGATTACAGAACGACAGCACAAACATCTGGTCATCTGGCTTCCAGTTCCCATGCTACCCCATTGCTAGAAACTGCGAGGATTTAGCACATATGTTTCAGTAACACACACACACACACACACACACACACAGAGTTTTTCTCAGATTTGTTGAAAATTCTTGAAGTCATAAAACAATTTCAAACCTCCACCCTTCCAGAATAGCAATTAGTTCACCCAAAGACACCACAGAAAGCTTCCTAGTACATACTTTTTGTCTGTGACTGCATTGAGAGCTGTAAGATACAATCTTTATGCCTAAGCTATGTCATTTAATTTCAAACTATTTTCAAAGTTTGGTGGATTGAGATTAATCTCTTCTCTTCCAGTACTCTTTGTCAAACCATATAAATTTAAACAGTTACAATCATGCATATATATTTCTTTCTCTGTCCAGCAGGGCATACTGTTGGTAAATTTTTATTATAAGCAGCTATACAAATACATTTTTCAACAGAAGTATCTGTACAAATCAGTTTGATAAACAAATGACATATAACTCTTTACAAACTTCCAGCTAGCTGTACTGGCATATGTTACACATCCCCTGCCCTACTTCTCCTGGTATAGCTGGCAATACCTCACATCGTCACAAACCCAATAGCGTTCTTTAGTTTTTTGTCATGCTTGTGATATTATATTTGATTTGATGGGTTTCTAATCTACTAAATTATTTAAGAAGTCTTTCCTTTTGTTCAATAGTTTATTTCTGATAGTGAACTACTAGTTTGGTTTGCTTTTGAATGTCCGTTATTACTTGGCTCTAACAGGCACTGTTTGCTTTATGCAGGTTTTTAAGTGGGTTTAGAATATCTTCTTGAAGTTTGCTGTTGCATCAAAGTTAGAGGTGATGCAGTTAAAAGTCAGTTTTGATATTTTGCCATAGAGTAGGTTGAAATTGGCTGCTTTTAGTCTTTAAAGTCAGTGGGGTTTGCTGAAGAGGCTTTTGGGAAAATGAAGAGGGAAAGTCACAAGTTTATGGTCAGACATAACTGAAGAATGGGATAGCAAAGGAGTTGTTCAAGAGGAATCAATATTTGTCTTGTATAAATGTATGCAGATTCTTTACACAGCACTTAAAAATCTTCCCAACAAAATTATACTGGATCTTGAATTGGCTGCTTTTTGTACAACTTCATCTGCAGCCTGAGGACTTTCTAATGGTTTCTGTATTCATACTTTTGTCCAAGTTGTAAATTTGATACTATTCTGCAGTATCTTAGGTTCATAGGTTCATAGGTTCGTACTAGGCTATCTGCCCTAGGGCATTTATAAGCCTAGCCAGAGTGTGTGCAGCTTTCACCACCCCTTAGGATGAGAATACTACGCCCATTTAGGGTTTAGTTTACTGTGCCTCTGTCTAGTAGTGACACACAGATGACCCCCGGGGTAAACCTACGATCTCCCATCCACTCGTCAAGATTTCTCTTGAACAGAGTTGGTAAGGGGCTCTGCCTAACATGGACTGGGATTCTGTTCCAGAGTGCAGGGAGCCTCTGGGTTATGAATCTGTCCCTCCAGCACGTCCTATTTATTTCTGTGTTGAGGTTTAAGTCTCTTGCTCTCGTGGCTCTGATGGATTTGGATTTTCTGAGGTGGAGCATGTCCATTAATTCCGGATTGGACATGGCCTTGTACGTCAGGCACAGATCACCTCTGAGTAGGTGGTATGCGACTGAATAGAGCTGGAGTTTATTCAGTCGGGCAGCATATGACATATGTTTAAGACCCTTTATTCTCTTGGTGAGGAACTTTTGGGGTCTTTCCAACTGCTGCAGGTGTCGGGTAAGATACATCCCAAATGGGGCATTGTACTCAATCATTGGCCTGATAAGAGAAGAGTACAGAGGCACAATGACCTCTCTTGATCTAGATGTGAAACCCTTCATGATAAGGTGGGCAATATAGAAGGTCTTCCTAACCACTTTGGCAATGTGAGTGTCAAATGGGAGGTTACTGTCAACCTGGGTCCCTAGGTCCCTGATTACCTCTTCTGTACTTAATGGATTACCACCTATGTGGTAATTTGTGGGTACCTTGTTTTTCCCAAAGGGTATGACTATACATTTTTTGGCGTTCAGCTTTAGACCATGGTTTTGGCACCAATTATCCGTTTCTATGAGGCCTCTCTGAAGGATGTTTGTGTCCGCTGGGGTATCAATTATGGCGCCCAGTTTGCAGTCATCTGCGAACTTTGTCAGCCACAATCCTCCTATGTTTGCCTGTACCTCGGAAAAATAAATGCCGAACAAGAGGGGTCCCAGGACTGAGCCCTGTGGGACACCGCTTGTGACCAGCTTAGAGTCTGACATAGCTCCAGCAACTCTGACCCTGTGGGTTCTGTCCTTGAGCCAGTTTGCAACCCATCTTGTAACATATGGGTTTACATTTAAGCTGGTGAGTTTGTCTATGATGCCCGAGTGGGGTATTGTGTCAAAGGCTTTTGCAAGGTCAAGGTAGGCTGTGTGAACTGCCTTACCCTCATCAATGGCCTTAGTGACTGTTTCAAAAAAGTCGACCAAGTTCAAAAGGCAGGATCTGCCCTTGACAAAGCCAAATTGGGTGGGATCCAATGTCTGTAGGTCCCCAATGTCTTTGTTTATGAGTTCCATAATGATCCTCTCCATAGCTTTGCAGACCAGGCTCATCAAGCTTATGGGGCGGTAATTTCCAGGGTCCGTAGAAGCACCGCCTTTGTGAAGTGGGACCACTGTTGCCGTACGCCACTCTTTGGGTACGTATCCTGTAGTAAGGCTAAGATTAAACAGCAGCCTTATGTGTGGGTTTAGTTCCTCTTGGAGTTCATGTAGCACACAGCCTGGGACACCGTCCGGTCCCATTGATGCTGTGTTTTTAGCTTTAGAGAGGGCAGCTGTCACCTGGGCATCTGAGATGTTAGGGAGGCTACACTCTGCTGGGATAGTTATTTCTCCTTTTGGGGTGGAAGGGGAGGAGAAATTTGCACTGAACCTGTCTGCCAGAATGTTGGCAATGTCAGTGGGTTCAGTGTATTTTGTGTCATTTAGGACTAACTCTGAGCATATCTGGGAGTTTCCACCCAGGTTTCTAACATAGCTAAAGAAGGCCTTGTGATTGTCTTTTGTATCTTTTGCGATTTTTCCCTCAAAGTTGGCCTTGGATGATTTTATGAGTGATCGTAGTTTTTTGCTAGTACTGATCAGAGTTGCCTTCCCTTTTAGGGATTTTGCTCTGTCATGTAGTAGCTTCCTCCTCCTGTTGTAAAGTTTGTTTATGGTTGGGGTCCACCAGACCGGACACCTGCCTTTGGGGGAATGGGTCTTGGTTTTATTTGGGATTGCATGATCCATGCATGATCCATGCATATCATTATAATAATATTTCTGCCTCTGATGATTTCTTTACAGCATTTCAGTTTATTTAGTTTGTATTGATTGTCAGGCAGCAGTAAAGTAGCCAAAGTACGTAATCAGTTTTTCAATCTTCTGCCTACCAACAGCTGAGCTGTCGAGAGACTGAGTTGCTGCAGTGGAGTATCCCTGTATTCCTGAATCATGGGATAGTCATTCTCATAGATTTTGCTGCACATTTTCCTAGTTTGGGTAAGTACTCATTCACTTGTAAATTGGCCTGAAGATTGACACTATATGAATTGCTATTTGGGTACCACTGGACCATTATCAGATATGAGCACATCAGGTATCCACAGTCTGGAGAATATGTCCCTTAATCCACTAATTATAATTACAATTGTTCCACCTACTCATTTGATTGTTTCAGAGAACTTAGAGTAATAATCCATGCATAGGGGTGGGAGGTTGGCATAATGGCTAAGGTGCTTACCTTAGAAACACAAGGTGCAGGGTTTGATTCTGATATGGGGTAATTGGCTAGGCTTAAAATGGCCTGTAAGGGCGATTAGCCTAGTACTACCATATGAACCTATACAAGATACATTGTTTCTTTAAACTGGAATACATTGCTTTCCACTTAACTATGCAGATAGTCTGCTGACAATTCTTTCTTCCAACTACTGGTATGGTTTCTATTTCAGATGATACAACTCGATGCTACCTGTCCTGTATGAGTTGACCTTTCTGACCAAAGGGCTATATCTTTTCCTATTTCCTTGCAGTTTACTATTCAAAGATGTGATTTGTGTAGCTACACTAGCATTTTAGTTTGAGTTATTGGAAATGTTGTAAGTTTTGAACAGAATGCCTTGGTCACATTTAGTATTTCCTTGAATGAAATATAAGCCTGCATTTCTTGTCTTGCTGAACTCTTTTGCTCAGACAATAATTTCATTGTAACATCTTTCAGTAGTTGCAGCTCTAATTTAGCATCATCAGACTTAAGAAATGTTCTTACTTTTTCTCCTGTCATTGGTAAGTGTGATTTTACCCCCCAAAAATCTCAAGCTCTTATTCTAGTAGCCATTCATGCATCCCTAACATATGTGCTCTTTTCGATGTATCTGTTATGTGTAGCTCTTTCTTGTTAAATGCTTTCATGTCATATAGCTTTAGAGTTTTAGCCTCACTAGCATCTTCTGCAGACTTGTAATTACCTTGTAGAAGGACTTTCTGAATATGTTTTGCAAGGTTCTGTAGTCTATTTTGTACAAGAACATTTTTAAAATAGACAGATTCAAGGAGTTTCCAGTTTTCATAATCTATTGTATTCTGAATGGCAACTACTTCGTTCTGAAAGACATGCGTAAATGGGTGGGCATCGAGCTGGCAACTCAGCACCGTAAAAATCTACTGCCAATCATTAGCAGACCGGAGTTCCACTGTGGCGACCCCTAACCGGGAAAAGCCGAAAGACAAACAACAACTACTTGCAGCACAACTGGTACATTCACATCATAGCAGTTCTAAAATAAGAGAATCAGTAACTATTTTATTCTGAATTTAAAAACTCTTCCTGTTCATTGCTCCATTCCTAGGCTACATTTGTTTTGACAGCTTTCTCAGAAGCATGGTTACCTCAGAGTTATTAGGAGCAAACTTTGTAAGATACTACATCTTTCCTAGAAGCACTGTAATGCTTGGCTGCCTTTAGTTCTTGGCACTTGCTTCAGTCTGTTTGTCTCATAGATATTTGAGGGAACATAAAATAGGATCGACCTGTTGGCTGATGACACAAAGGTAGCCACAGCAGTGGAGGATGGGGATAAAAGTCTAGGGTAGGACTTGTACAGCTGATAAACTGAGTAGAGATTTGAATTTGAGGTTCAGTGTGTAAACAAATTCACAGTTCTGCACTTAGGCCAGAAAAGGCTGTTGTCAAGCATCAAATAGGGGAGTAAAAAAGATGGACAAAGGGTAGGGAAAATTTCTGGGTCACTGATTACTCCTAGATTAGACCAGCAAGAGTGGCGTGACTGGGCAGCATCATTATGAGGTGAACCCTCATGAGTTAAATTTCAGAAGAAAAGAGGTAATACTTTCACTCTACAGGGCCACATTCTGCTCATGGCATGGCTATTGCATGCAGTTCTTGAGGCCAGATAAGGAAAGGAGTATCAGGATGTTTTTAAGACTCCAGAAGAAACTATAAGAAAGATCCATGGGATGCAGGGGAAGGGTTACTACCAGAGCTAAAAGACTCAGAGCTCTTCTCACTAAGGACAAAATAAAAAATAAAAAGGACAAAATAAAAAGAAAGGACATAATGTCAATGCATAATATTATGTGAAGGAGATGTGAAGGAGATGGCAGGTGTCATCCTGAACAAGAAAAGCAGAGGACAAAGGATGTGACACGGGCAGCAGATTAGAGGGATCAGCTACTCCCCAGATCAGTAAAAGTAATTTTCACAGTGAGGGTTGTGGATTTATTGAATGGACTAAAATAATGGGTAATAGGGTAAGAATCCATAGAGACATTTAAGAGGATATGGGCATGTGGAACAGGGTGAGGTAGACATAGAAGGCAAGTAGAATAATAAATTACCTTAAAAAGGCAGACTAAATAGGAAATGTAATGTGGTGTAGTGGATTGGGATTTCTCTGGATTGGATGTGAAGGTTTCCCCACTTATCTTTCCCCTGGCTCTGCAGTGCATGCACCATAAGTGGCATGGACCAACAAATCCTTTTCTAGGGATAATCATCTACTTGTTTTCCAGCAGGTGTTGTCAATTTGGTAAGCCTGGCCATTTCTACCCCTCCTCCCAGATGAGCAAGTTCATCCTTACCTACAAGGACCATCAGGTAAAACCTCTCTTTATGCTCTTTTTTATTTTGGTTTGTGCTTACAGTTTAGGGCTTTTAGGCCCAAGTAATTGTTTTTAGATGTAGTATAAGGGCTTCATTTATGCTTGTTCATCCATTCTCTGGTACCTGATTTATCCTTTTCAGGATCACAAAGGAGCTGGAGTCTTTCTTAGCAAGAAATGATATATGGCAGAGCAGCAAAACCTGGACAGGAGGTCAGTCTATCTCATGATACACAAGTACACACAGACAAGCACCACACACACTAACAAGCAATTTAGAGGATGAATATTTCACTAATTGGCATGTCTCTGGGATATAGAAGGAAACCAGGGACACCAAACAGAAAAAGAAAATACATGCAATGAGACTAAAGATATTTACACTGATAGATTACATTACAGGACCCTTGAAACAGTGGCACACCACTTTGCAGTTAAGCCATGACAAAAGACAAATTATTATTCCAAGAATAAACGATCAAATGGGGATATTATTCGAGGGTGACTCTCTGTCACCACTGCTCTTTCATCTTGTTCTTAACCTTATTAAGCTGTCTACTTAACAGATTAGTCATTGCTAGAATTTGGCTCACAGTGAACAACAAAGTGTAAAGCCTTCTCATCTTCTTTTTGTAGATGATTTAAAACTATAGTTCACCAGGAACTGAAAGCATAGCTGCAAGTGGTCAAAATTTTCTTCTGATGATATAAGAATGTCATTTGATCTTGATAAATGTGCAAAATCAACCTTTAAAGCAGGAAAACTGCATCACCAAGAAATCGTCAGTTTGGGACAATAATGTGATATAAAAGAACTTGAGCAAGAGGGAGTGTATAAATATTTGGGATTTGATGAAGTATCAACAAAAAAACATGCATAAAGGCAAACAAAACTTAGTAAGGCATATTTTAGAAGACCTAAATTCTAGGAAGAGAGTCCACGCTATAAACCAAGTTGCTCTTTCTGTCCTCACTTACAGCTTTGGAGTGAATGACTGACCCCAAAGGGTGTTGGATAGGTTAGACAGGAAAACAAGAAGGATGTTTCAGGTCCATCAAATGATTTATAAAAATCAGTGCATACCAAGATTATATATTCCCCATTCTGAAGAAGGTATGGGCCTCCTTGAAATTGATTAAATGTATAGATCTGCAATCATGGGACTGCATTCATATCTGGTGACCTCACAAGACCCAAATGTAGTGAGAGTTTTGAAACATGAAGAGAATAAGTCTAAGATGGCTTTCCTGTTATAGTTTAGCAAAAGCATATTGCTGTCAAGTCAGAATGGAAATCAAACCTGAAGTAGATAAAAATCAGGCAGCAACTGAATGTGCCAAAAAACAAAATAAAGGTTAAAAGATGAATGATCAGATGAGAAGGTAAAAATGTGGAAAATGCATAAATATAGTTGCAAGTACAGAAAGCTCTTGGAACAATCTCATGTTGATAAGGAATGAATGCAGGAATGGTTAAGGAGAGTTGAATTGAAACCATAAGACAAAAGGCTGATATTGACGGCCCAAAATAATGAACTACATATGCGTTGGTTTATAAAGTCCATCGAACATGTGGAAAAAACAGACAAATGCAGGTTTTGTAAAACAGAAATGGAAACAGTTGCACACCTTGTTGCTGGTTGTGACATACTAATGGCAGAAGGACTGTATGCTGAAAGGCATCATAATGTGGCAAGACTGTTGCACTTGGTATTGTGCAAATATTATAATCTTGAAGTAGTTGAAAAACACTGGAAACATGAGCCACAAAGAATCATAGCAAATTATGAAGTTTATATTACATGGGATCATTCATTACTAACAGTTAAAAAAATAGACACGAGACAAAAGTAGCACTGATCATTGAAATTGCCACCCAGTAACTACAGTGTCTTATGTACAGAGAGACACAAAGTCATAAAATACAAACATTTGCAGGCAGAAATGAGGCACTGTGGTAGAAAGATACCCAGACAGCTCCAATAGTAGTAGGAGAAACTAGTCCTATAAAAACAAAAAAAAATTTACAATCATACTTAGATATGTTACCGATGCATGTAAATCTGTACAAATTGCAGAAGGCATCATTACTGGGCACATTGCAGGTGCTGTGAAGAACACTTTTGGCTAACATCAAATACAGAAACAATGCTAATTTCATGAACTTTAATCATACTTTCACTTAAGAATGGTGTCCATTCCTGTCATAGTATTAAAAACCCAAAAGACATGGAGAAATTAAAAAAGAAAAAAAAAATACATGCAGATAGATAAAAGATATTTAGGCTGCACACAGAGGGCAAGCCACCTAGCAAGAACACTGGAGAAGCAAGCACTGCCATGTAGCAAAACTAGCCACTGTACTACTTTACCAACTTTATGTATGTTTAGTGCAGTTTAAATATTACTAAAGAAAGTAAAGAAAATAAGTTAAATTATAACTTACTGCTGTATCAGAGAAGCAGAAAAATTCTAGATGGTGAATTGACAGCACAGAGGATCAATTACAGCTGCTACTGCATAACTACAACGAGCTGCAGGTGTGCTTATCCTTGTAACACTGTTGTAACAGCAAATTATATCCTAGTTTATCTGATGAGTAATATTAAAAAATCTGTAGCAACAACACTACTGATTATTAAGATATACACAGAGGGGTGATGCAGTTGCTTTTCTTGGGAAAGACCCCCAGATTGTCTATGCCTTGCACTGCGTGCAAGATCAGTGCAGAAGCTCTAGCAGGCAATATGTCTGCCGTGCGATCCAGGAACAGCCTGCAGGGGCGTGCACGAGCGCTCCTGCACTAGTCCTGTATGGACTAAGCCCCTGTATGCAAATCACCCCATTTGCAGGAGAAATCAAATGAGGTGAATTTGCGATCCAGGAAGCATGCAACCAGCCATGCAGGACTAGTGCAATCTGCAGATATGTACTCAGTTAGTAACCAAGTACATTTCTGCAAAATCCAAAACAGAGCTGTGATAGCTCCAAATAAAGGCTGCATATCAGTTAGGAAGCATGTAAGGCCATTGGCATTGCAAACAGGCAAAAAAAATAAAAATATCAACTTTTATTTTTTTTAGCCAATCTCGGCTGTTTAAGCATAGGGCAGCGGCAAGCAAATGGGATCGGGGGAAAATAACAAAATAAACCCAAATTAAGCATTCTAACTGAAATCACTATTCTGCCATGCAAGTCAATGGCAGGCAGAAGACAACATGGGCAGTGAGCAGTGGTTGCTAAGGGGGGAGGCTCAGTGTGAGACATGTAACTATGCATTAGCAGGCAGTCCTATGCAAATAAGGGGAATGATAGTGAATCCCAGTTTTCCCCAGCATGCTAGTCAGGTCCCAACAGTGTAAGAGCAGGAATAGCTTGGTGCAAGCCTAGGAGTTAGGTGACATCAGTGTTTAATACTACAGTACTACTGTACTATTGCATGATTGAATATCTACATTACCGTATGATACCAGGATATACACATGCAGGCAGCAGTTAGACCTGTTTTGTCAGGCTATTACACTTTTATTGACTTACAAACAATATGAGATTCTTTCTGCCATATTCTCTAGTGTATGCAATACTTGCCTTGAATAATACAGGTTTTATACAAGCAATTAATTTACTACTACTTTTATTTTTATTTCCTCTGACAGTAAATGCATGAGTATTACTGACCTGCCTTGCATTGCAACCTCGCCAGATGACTGATGTGGGCCTCCTGGTTCGCGGTTCACTCCATTGCAGCTGTGGGGGACATAAGAGGAATATTTAGCCATACCTATCCATGATATACCTGAGCTGGCAATTATTACACACATACTGAGGTGATACTTACACATGGCTGAAACATCCCTTGATGCTTTAGCCTCTTGGAGCCACTCCTCCAAGGGGGTCTCCCTTATGCCACTTCAGGTCGGCATAGTGGTGCTGACCTGCTCACCAGTTTGGGGTCTGCCAGTGGCACTGGTGAGGTCACGGGCGAGTCGGTCTCAGACCTCTGCCTTATATTGGGAGCCCTGGTACTGGCCTTGCAGCAGTCTTTGATCATTGTCTTTGACAAGGAGTCCTGCCATGACCTTGAACTCCTGGATGCACCAATGCTGCACCGAAAAGTGTACACCTTCTCCTCTTACTGCCATAGTGCCTGCAAGGGGAAGCTACAACCAGTTATGAGATGTATTCCCGCCTCTTGGGTTTAAGTAGGGTCAATTTCCCGCACTTTTCCATGATTGGCCAGTTTTGAAAAGGCTAAGCTATGGACAAACCTACTTAACTAAGGTTGGCATTGTTTAAAGGGGTATAACACTGGGCATATTGAGTTAGCTGGCCTACACATTGCTTACACCTCCTAAGCTGGCCTGTGCAATGCTTAGTGTTGCTTATATCAGACTTTGCATTATTTTTTCTTTTTGGCATTGATTTCTTATTCATTACATCTTATATATACGCCTAGTATCCATGATTAATGTGTGTGTACAGTCTATGGGGTCCTTGTGTTTTACTGGGGACTTCAGCACTCTATTACAATTACACCTCACTTCTGGGCTTACTGCTGTACTCCAG
>NC_056741.1:696743217-696748217 GCF_019279795.1 Protopterus annectens
GCTTCCTACACTTAATGTGAAGGGGATATTCACCTTATTATGACCACTTCAGTTTACCTGTCACCAGTAGTAAATACATTGCAATTCAGAGAAATTTAGGCTAAGATTTTCATGGAGTCTGTCAATATGTTCTGCTATTCACTGTCATTTCACCTGCACAGGATAGATCAGTTGTAGTATGGTGTAGGGAATGGGCAGAAAGCACTATAGGATCCACCATTGTCAAGCCAAAACTTTCTAAAGCAATGAATGGACATGGATATATTTGGAAGTCTGTAGGCAACCCAATAAATACCTTAATTGGGTTGGGGTTAAACAGAGGACTTCATTATGTAAGGCTTCCAATCTCTCACCTTTTACTGCTCTAATTCTAAAGTCAGATATAGTTTGACATTATCTGTGTAGTACAATGAATTCCTGTAAACATACCATCTCTGTGAATAAAGAGACAACTTTATACTGCATTACATTGTTCTGCTATTCATTGCCATTAAATCCATTAACGTTGGGAAACCAGCAGTAACCGTAATTACACTGTATGTGACCCTGTGGATAAACAGCTTCATTGCATAGTGATAGCAACTCATAATCTTTTACTAACAGTAAATTACATTGTATATGACCTGTGAACAGAGGGCTTTAGTCTTCACAGCTATAAAAAATGTTCAATTTTTCACTAAGCAAGTACTAAACATATTGTTCAAGGTAACAATTGAGTATTGGTCTCCAAGGGCATCCTTGTTCAGCTGTGGCACTTAAATCTGGCAGAGTTCCTACTGGCTGGAAATCAAAGTCATCAGCTCACTTTCAGCCTCAGCTCACATGCCCCTCCCATCCTGAATCCCATGAAACAATAACAGGCTTTCTCTCTGTGAACACTCACAAGTTCCTGTGTAAAGGATGCTTTTGAAAGTCTGTTCTTTCAAATACACATTTTTGACACTTCCCACTGGAATTACTTGAAAGCACTGCCTCAGGAACAGCGGCAGATACATCAACAATAACACAGCACCTCTCCACGTGTTCGCAGCTAGCCATGCTTGTAGATTATTGGCTTGCATGTCAGAGGTGTTGTTTACACCAAGTGGCAGGAAAGTTGGTGTGTGTGTGTGTGTGTGTGTGTGTGTGTGTGTGTGTGTGTGTGTGTGTGTGTGTGTGTGTGTAAAAAGAATTGGGCCTCATTACAAATTTTACCCTTGACTGTTTGGTGGGTGAACTTGTCTTGGTCAGAGATCCTGTATGATTATCACACCATGTCTGCATGGTCATGTCTCAAAATTGTCTCCACAGGGAACAATGGATGAAAATTCAGTTCTGATTTTTCCTTCAGAAGACAGTTCAATGTTTGCTATTATTTTTCTGCTCTAAAGACCCTGCTATGCGCATAATCTGCAGCACCCAAAATCTTCTCAATCTTAATGGCAAGGCTGGATGATGTATTTAAGGTTTTAAATTCTTAGTGTTTCTAAAATTACATTTTTATGTATGTGGCAGCTTGGTATTTAATATATATCTGTCTAACTATCTACTTATTTATCTATCTATCTGCCTTTCTGTCTATAACAGTCCAGCAATGGGGGTATAATTAAAGTAATTAAGGTTTAAATATTTTTATATATTCAAGTCTTAGTTTTAGACTGCAATAACAAATGTTTAAATGATCAAAATATGACATTATGTAGCTTTTAGCTTCACGAGAAAGACAAAGCTATTTTGATGATAGATTAAATAAAGTGCAAGCATAGCTTTTGAACATTTTGTTTTATGCCAGTTGTATATGAGAGCTTACCGTTTTTTTTTTTTGTCTGAACTGCCTGGGGTTATGTCGTGTATACGTTATAAAGGGTTGTTCAAATGGTGTTCATATATTTAAAACATATACAAATGGCTGACATTTAATTTCTCTAAATTTTTGATGAAACACAGCTTTACCATGCATGTACTCATTTTTGCTTTCACAAAATGACTTCCTAGTTTTGTAAGGGGAATCTACTGTTTTGCGGTGCTAGCATTCTATTTTCAGCTTCAAAAAGCAGAAAATCTGGAATACTAAACAAAAAAGTAGATATATTAATGTCAGTTGTTTTGTTTCCTTAAAGATAACTCTAGAATCTGGTGCTATTATCAGTTTGGACCTAAATTTCTGAAAACTTGCTTATTGGTTTGTCTCATTTCTGCAGCTCATGACATTGTTTAAAAAAACTGTACAAATGTAGAAGGACTCTTGCAAAGAATGCTTCTTAAAACTTTACAATTAAATTTTAAACTGGTTATATGGGTTCTCCTAAAAGGGTTGACCACCTTTCTTGCTTTTCTTCTGCTGAAAAATCTGTGGCCTTTTACACTAAAAGATAATATTGTTATGAAGTATGACAATTGTCTGTAGTATGCAATCTCATTTTGAAATGAATATTTACAGTAACATGTTGCTGCTTCACAGAGCTTGGCTTTCCAATTAAATAGTCTGCATGTCCTCCCTTTATCTGCTAGAGATTTTGCCAGGTTCTGTAGTTTTGTTTCACATCATAAGACATGCCTGCCTGGGGTGATTTTGTGATCCTTCATATTGTTCATAGGGGTACAAGTCATGTGTGAGTGAACGTGTACGTACATGTCCTGCAATGACCTGGTGTCTCATCCAGGATTAGTTTGTCTGCCTTATGTCCACTGACTACTGGGACAGGCTCCAGCTCACAGTAACCATGAACTGCATAAAGCGAGTATTGAAGAATGATTAAAAATGGTGGCTCACAATGGATCTGTGCTCACATTTGTTGCACATTCTTGGTGAAAGACAACATAAAGTAGTGCTGGAATACAAATGTATTTATTTAATTTATTTTATTTCCAAGTAAGTGAACTAGTCCAAGAATCCTTTTCAGCCACAACCTGAGTCAAAGCACAGTACAATGTTTAAGTTATTATATTTCACATAATTTTCAAACAATTAAAAAAAAAATTAAAGATTTTGACATCATTAAGAGATAAGAATACCCTCATGGTCAATACTAAGCATCTTCTTCTTCTTCTGGCTTTTCCCGGTGAGGGGTCACCACAGCAGATCACCTGTACACTCATGATTGGCAGTGGAGTTTCATGGTGTCGAGTTGCCAGCCTGGTGCCCAACCCACATGTCCGCACTCACGCCTAGGGCCAATTTAGACTGTCCAATCAGTTTTATAGTTTGTATCACCTTAGTAAACATGAATAATTTAACAGACTGCTTTGGAAGAAGATATACAATGTATAGTAGAGTAGATTTTAGCAGAAATAATGGCAAGGGTGAAAAAGTACAATAGGAAAGAACTGACAAACATTGTAATTTTAGTTAGTGGTTTCTTATCAATCATCATCTCTAAAACAGTGGCCGGATGATATTCTAAAAACTTAAAGTTAGAATAATCTTTTTTATACCTAATATGTACAGATAAATGGTCAGTTTGCTGGGTCATTTTCCTAAAGCTCTTTTGTTAGGGAACTTACCAAACATTGTCCGACTAACAATAGAGCAACAACTTTATCCCTGAAAGCCACTTTCAGCAAATAGGTGGGATTGCCCTTTCTCCATATTGTGTGACCATCAAATTGTTATACATAATTTAGGAATGTAGGGGTCTCCCCCAATGCACGGCAGGGTGCGGGGAGGCTTGCCCCTTGCAAAAAAAAAAAAAAACTTAATATCCTATTCACTGAAAGAGGCTTTCAGGAATTTTTTTTCACAATTTTGTCTGTCAGATAAATAGTAATTGATACATAATCATGAGTCCTTTTGTTCTATATTGCATTTAAAAGGTGTACTCTGCAGTGTCAATGACTCTTAAATTTGCTATTCGATTCAAGGGAGAGGCCCTTATATTTAATATGTGTCTTAAAGGAGGACAATGCTTTTCATCATAATAAATTATATGTTAGCTATGAAAGTAGTACTGGTGCTCAATAAGTCACATGTAGCCAGCTGACATTTTGCAAAACAAGGCAGAGATATTCAATATTTTAGGCCAATGGTTAGGAATTTAGTTTTTAATGACAGCAGTTTGGATTTACTTGGTGTTTTGAATGCTGAAATCTTTAAAATAAGTTATACGTGTATCTGCTATTATCATAGCTCTCCACCTCTTAGAGCAAGAAATCTGGACAAAGACATTAATAAAATTGGGACAATGGACCAAAATAAGGACTATTTTTATATATTGCTCTTACAAACTTAGAAAGTTGATAGGATAACAGGTTTTGCATTAGCGTTAATTTTCTGAAGGGTATGAACTTTGAAACTCAAATGTCTGTCATTATTTTCTAATGTCAGTCTTTAATGATTTGCCACTAACTTGCCAGAAAAACACAATTTTATGAAAAATAGACCAAAAATATGAGGCAAAAATCTGGTCATTCTCCAGAATTCTCCAAAAATCTGTATAGTTGAGAAGTATGACTATTATCTATTTTTTAAATAAATGAAAGATGACAAGAATGTGAACATGTACAGCTTGCATACTGTGGCATTGTTATGTGCACAATGTCAAACGAACTTAGTTTACTGTAGTGCAATTTGCAAGATAGCTTTACTTAGGTTAACACATAGGTGCTGCATGTAGCTAAAGAAAGCACTGTATAAAATGATGACAAGAAAAAAATGAAGGGATTACTATGAGTAATCATGTCTTATTTAACACTTGATTATTCAAACCCAAAACGTCTAAAACCTTGGATGGACACTGCACAAAACAGCAATACTCCAAAGGTTGCAAAACACCAAAGTAAGATTTTTTGGCTTGAGGCAATGAAGCAAGCTCCCATCCACCCCCCGTGGGAGCAATTTCCTACTCCTGAACTATATATACATATAGACACACACACACAGACACACACACACACACACACACACACACACACTCACGCACACACGCACACAAGCACGCACACGCAAGTACACACATGCACACACACTCACGCACACACGCACATATACCAAATCTGAAATTGCACAAATTCAAAGAAGAGGG
>NC_056741.1:696750717-696762970 GCF_019279795.1 Protopterus annectens
AACACCCCAACCCCATATAAAAATGGAAAAGGGGACTGATGACCATATATATATATATATATATATATAGAGAGAGAGAGATTTATACTAAAAATTTATTTACATGGAAAGCTGGTACTTCTTTAACAATGAAGTAGCTGGTTCCTTAAAATCATGAAAAAAGAACCATGAACTGTAGCCACTCTCAGCTGAGACTTCAAAGTAATTGCATTCTTATAACTTGCTTAGAAATTATTATTTCTATATTGAAAAATAAAAAATGTTAAATACATGACTACTTTCACCCTTAAGAGGGCTTCGTCAGCTTTCAAGACTTTTGTAAGAAGTATCAATTTCTAAACAACCGATGTGAAGCAGAATGTGTTTTTTCATAATAAGATATTTGATTTACAAGGGTTGTGGAACAAACAAGTCATCTTATTTGTAAAGAATACAATTTTTAAGCATGTGACCTTCTTTTTCTTAATTTCTGAAGTTAGAACATTGGCAATGTAGCAGGAAAGATCAATTTCAAATATCTCCTGGCTTGATCTCTTTGAGTCATTTTAGGTTTAGTATGTCTTGTCAGCCACCTCAAATTGACTGTTTTCATATTTCTGATTTTTTTTCATGGAAATGTTTATTCCAAAGAGGAACAAGGATTTAGGGAATACAGTCCTGAAAAAGATGTGCTTGACTTGGAATACAAGGAGGTAGTATAGCTCAATGAGTTTGTGTGAACTATGTGAATTTGTAGAAGATCCTCAAAGTACTCTGTGAAGGGATAGGCCTGGGTGAGGCATTGTGGTTTCTTCTTTTGAGGATCAGACAAAATGAAGTGGAACAAGAGTCATTCATCAGTAGAATGTTGTCTGCATTATTTATTGGCACCCAGTTTAGTATAGGATAGCTCCAATCAAGACTATTGGCTCAGATATGAATTGTGAGATGCCACAAATATGGAAAGGATGAAACACAGCACAGTTTGTTATAGCCTGACTAAATAACATTAAGGTTCCCAAGAAAAATGTGTGTTTATTCCATAGTGGAAATAGATTTCTATGATAACCCTTGAGAGGTTCCCATAAAGGAGTTAGTTTTTAATGACTGCCTGTTGTGACTTTTGTTTGTTGCCAGTTTTGGGCCATTTTGTTCATGGCTACTAAGGTGCACTGAGTGTGTTTAGCAGTACACATCATTACTCCCCCTACTACTGTTTTCTCAAATCTTCCTCTTCTATATCAATGATTTCCAATATTTCTGACTATCAGAATATCAAGGTGGTGGAAAGGGAGAGGGAGGCAGAGAGAGAGAGAGAGAGAGAGAGAGACAGAGAGAGAGACATACATTTATATGTCCAGTGTGGAGTCCCTTCTAAGATGAATGGTGTAGAGGTGCATTACTGCTTTGAATGTTGCAGTAGGTGCAAATTAGTAGTAAGCTGTAACACTTGATGGATAGGATCCAGTGTTGGGGTATATAATGCCGTAAGAAATTAGAAGCAGAATTCACTTGTTGAATGTATGTGTGTGCATGTGTGTGTGCGTGCACGTGTGTGCTTGTGTGTGTGTGTGTGTGTGTGTGTGTGTGTGTGTGTGTGTGTGTGTGTGATGAATTATCTTGTCTGTTTTTGTTTCTTGTACATACTGGGTTGCAATGTTCTTGAGCTAGTTCTCCAACAATGCATAATGTTTATTAGTGGTAATGCATTGCAGCTTACTATTAAGAGAGAAAGGAATAGGACAACATATTCCATACTTTTCCAGGTGTCATGGGAATGTCTTGCTTGAATGTTATTCATAATGATCTCTCACACTTATTGCATTCTGCATAACGTATACAAATACAGTAAAGTAGAGAAAGTATATCATTTGCTTACTCATTTTGATTTGGTATCTAATAGGCAGTGCTGGACTTGGGATGTATTTCAATAAATAGGGACGGCTCAGAAAATTATGTAAGTAAGTCTTAAAAATAAATCTGTGCAGGAATTTATCATGTTGAGAGCTCTAGTCTCTACCTTTCTGTAAGAGATAAATCAATATATATGTAGTTTAACAATCTTTGTAGCCATGTTAAAGCAAATACATAAGTCAAGTGAAAAAAAGAATTTGTTGAAAACATCAAGTGAATGATAAATGTGATAGAATGACTTTAAAGCCAATAGAGAGGAATAACTCAAAATTAATGAAATCAGAAGTCAATGGCAAACATTTTACTTGTGAGGAACCATAAGTAAGTAAACAAAAAAAAAGATGGATTAAAGAACAGGTAGAAATCTTGCCATGTTGTTAAGAGGTGAAAGCCATACACTAAGAAGAACAGACAGCACCCACCTAAGTCTATCAGCAAATAACTGTGGTAGTTCTTAAACACAGATGGGAACAAAAATTTCCTATATTCTGTGGTGAAGAAAGCTTATCTAATAGCTTGGAATAGAATTAGTAATAAGCTCCAATGTGCTTGCTCTATACTCCAAACTGTGAGGTAAACACTAACATATTCATCAGCTTATAAAAGCTTTAGAGATGGTCTTGGTAACGTGATCGGTTAAAATGACGACTGACATAATTTAAGGATTATACAGCCAAAAAGGATAGGCCTTACTACTGGAGCATGCTTACAATTTTTAAGGATCATTGCAGGTTTTCACTTATGAGATTCAGTGCCAGTATTCAAACATATATTAGTCGTTGGAGAAGGGGTGACCTGACAGGCTCATTGACCTAGCACACTTCTAATAGGTAACAAGGCACAGCCGTTATATGTGTCAATATCAGTGTTACACATCAGCAGTAACAAGAGGGTGATAAAACTTAACAAATGACACAGTTGTTACAATAAGAATTTAAAATTTGTTTTACACACATAGACTAGAAAACAACTGCATTAAACAACTGCAGTTTAACTGCAAATACAAATCAGAGAGAAAAGATGTATAATGACCTTTTTTCCACAAACATAAATTTACACTTGTTTGACAGAAGACTGAACCATACAAGCTCCATGGTATTTGTTTAAAAGTAAAAAAAGAAAAAAAGTTACAAATTGAAAAATAAGAAGATTACTGAACTAACTTGGTACAATGTGTCCTGTATCAAAACATTTCTTGCATTTGCTAATTTGAAACAGTAGGTAACTGGTGTGTATTTGTATCCACATACTCGATTTACATAGAAAAGTCACTGGACATAGTCTTTGCCTCTTACAATTCTTAGATTTGATAGGGCATAAGACTAGGGTTGCAACCTTTTCAAATGCCCTATGTGGGACACTCGTGATACAAACATCAGATTTTGCAGGCCAAAACATACCCACAGCCAGTACACGGGACAGAACTTCACTTTTTGCCTAACAAAAAGCTTATTCTTGTAGCATTTTAGTTGATTATTCTGTTTCTTATAACAGTTAGGTGTTTCAGATACAGAATAACTGTTTTATGCAACTATTACATAAAATATATGAAATAATTTTGCCCTAATATCTCAGGACATTTGCCATTTTTACAATTTTTTTGCAGGACACAACTGCCCAAAGAGGGACTGTCCCTCACAAAGTGGGACAGGTGGTAACCCTACATAAGACTGCATGTTCAGATACCCAATTATTAGGAGTAAGACCTGTTTTACCTTTTTGCCACTCTTGGAAGAAGACAAGAGGAGAAGAAATGCCTCCCTCCTGCAAGGCGTTGACTGTCCTTAAGCTGCCTCTGTGAGAGGACAGTTGAGAGATATTGCTGTGTGCATTTCAACAAAGAGTCTATTGCTTTCCTATACTAGCAACATATTAGTCTTTTGTGGTTATGCAAGCATTTATTAGAAAATAGTCATCCAACTTTACAGACACCATTTTCCCTACATTTGATTCAACAATGTCAAAATATACACACATAAGGTATAATAAACCGATATTTGTTGAGCTTTACCCCACACCCCTTTGTAACATACTATAACCTCCAAATTTCTGAATTTGTGAAGGAAATACAACTTGCACTGTCAGCAAATTGTGACAGTGAACTGCTGATAAATAATCATTTGTCAGCAAAGTGCTATTGAATAAACGTCATGTAAAATCAAAAGGAAAAAGAAGGCAGTGAGAATCTGTGGACAGAACAGCCTTCGTTTGAACCAGGATGGTATAGTCACTTTTCAGACTGCCTTGCTGAACTGTGATGAGACAGATAATGCAAAATCTGGGGATCACCACCAGTCGCAGTGAATCCACTGTAATAACGCAACAGTAGACAGTCAGGATGACAGCATTATGGAGGGAAAAAAATCACTTAACCTAGAGCAAGAAGTGGAAACATAGTTATAAAACTTCAGACAACTCACTTCCTCTAAGGATCACTACCTGCAACAGTGCAGGAGAAAAAATGGGAATGCACACAAATAAATCCTCTTAAGCAGAACAGAATGGCAACAGTTCATTTCTCCCGATCTCAGGACAACCTTGCCTCTGACAGTTGGGGTAGTAGCTGAAATAGGTCACCATCAGCGCATTCCCATGTTTCTTTATAGTAGGGAGATGTGCCTGCATGGTAAACTTATGTTAAACATATTGTGACTAACAGTTGTAAGAGGCTATATACGAGGCAATATACAGCATATTAAATAAAGGATGACTTACAGTTGTAAGAGGCTATATACAGCATATTAAATAAAGGATGACTTACAGTTGTAAGAGGCTATATACAGCATATTAAATAAAGGATGACTTACAGTTGTAAGAGGCTACATACAGCATATTAAATAAAGGATGACTTACAGTTGTAAGAGGCTATATACAGCATATTAAATAAAGGATGACTTACAGTTGTAAGAGGCTATATACAGCATATTAAATAAAGGATGACTTACAGTTGTAAGAGGCTATATACAGCATATTAAATAAAGGATGACTTACAGTTGTAAGAGGCTATATACAGCATATTAAATAAAGGATGACTTACAGTTGTAAGAGGCTATATACAGCATATTAAATAAAGGATGACTTACAGTTGTAAGAGGCTATATACAGCATATTAAATAAAGGATGACTTACAGTTGTAAGAGGCTATATACAGCATATTAAATAAAGGATGACTTACAGTTGTAAGAGGCTATATACAGCATATTAAATAAAGGATGACTTACAGTTGTAAGAGGCTATATACAGCATATTAAATAAAGGATGACTTACAAGTTGTAAGAGGCTATATACAGCATATTAAATAAAGGATGACTTACAGTTGTAAGAGGCTATATACAGCATATTAAATAAAGGATGACTTACAGTTGTAAGAGGCTATATACAGCATATTAAATAAAGGATGACTTACAAGTTGTAAGAGGCTATATACAGCATATTAAATAAAGGATGACTTACAGTTGTAAGAGGCTATATACAGCATATTAAATAAAGGATGACTTACAAGTTGTAAGAGGCTATATACAGCATATTAAATAAAGGATGACTTACAAGTTGTAAGAGGCTATATACAGCATATTAAATAAAGGATGACTTACAGTTGTAAGAGGCTATATACAGCATATTAAATAAAGGATGACTTACAGTTGTAAGAGGCTATATACAGCATATTAAATAAAGGATGACTTACAAGTTGTAAGAGGCTATATACAGCATATTAAATAAAGGATGACTTACAAGTTGTAAGAGGCTATATACAGCATATTAAATAAAGGATGACTTACAAGTTGTAAGAGGCTATATACAGCATATTAAATAAAGGATGACTTACAGTTGTAAGAGGCTATATACAGCATATTAAATAAAGGATGACTTACAAGTTGTAAGAGGCTATATACAGCATATTAAATAAAGGATGACTTACAGTTGTAAGAGGCTATATACAGCATATTAAATAAAGGATGACTTACAAGTTGTAAGAGGCTATATACAGCATATTAAATAAAGGATGACTTACAGTTGTAAGAGGCTATATACAGCATATTAAATAAAGGATGACTTACAGTTGTAAGAGGCTATATACAGCATATTAAATAAAGGATGACTTACAAGTTGTAAGAGGCTATATACAGCATATTAAATAAAGGATGACTTACAGTTGTAAGAGGCTATATACAGCATATTAAATAAAGGATGACTTACAAGTTGTAAGAGGCTATATACAGCATATTAAATAAAGGATGACTTACAAGTTGTAAGAGGCTATATACAGCATATTAAATAAAGGATGACTTACAGTTGTAAGAGGCTATATACAGCATATTAAATAAAGGATGACTTACAGTTGTAAGAGGCTATATACAGCATATTAAATAAAGGATGACTTACAAGTTGTAAGAGGCTATATACAGCATATTAAATAAAGGATGACTTACAAGTTGTAAGAGGCTATATACAGCATATTAAATAAAGGATGACTTACAAGTTGTAAGAGGCTATATACAGCATATTAAATAAAGGATGACTTACAGTTGTAAGAGGCTATATACAGCATATTAAATAAAGGATGACTTACAAGTTGTAAGAGGCTATATACAGCATATTAAATAAAGGATGACTTACAAGTTGTAAGAGGCTATATACAGCATATTAAATAAAGGATGACTTACAAGTTGTAAGAGGCTATATACAGCATATTAAATAAAGGATGACTTACAAGTTGTAAGAGGCTATATACAGCATATTAAATAAAGGATGACTTACAAGTTGTAAGAGGCTATATACAGCATATTAAATAAAGGATGACTTACAGTTGTAAGAGGCTATATACAGCATATTAAATAAAGGATGACTTACAGTTGTAAGAGGCTATATACAGCATATTAAATAAAGGATGACTTACAGTTGTAAGAGGCTATATACAGCATATTAAATAAAGGATGACTTACAGTTGTAAGAGGCTATATACAGCATATTAAATAAAGGATGACTTACAAGTTGTAAGAGGCTATATACAGCATATTAAATAAAGGATGACTTACAGTTGTAAGAGGCTATATACAGCATATTAAATAAAGGATGACTTACAAGTTGTAAGAGGCTATATACAGCATATTAAATAAAGGATGACTTACAAGTTGTAAGAGGCTATATACAGCATATTAAATAAAGGATGACTTACAGTTGTAAGAGGCTATATACAGCATATTAAATAAAGGATGACTTACAAGTTGTAAGAGGCTATATACAGCATATTAAATAAAGGATGACTTACAAGTTGTAAGAGGCTATATACAGCATATTAAATAAAGGATGACTTACAGTTGTAAGAGGCTATATACAGCATATTAAATAAAGGATGACTTACAAGTTGTAAGAGGCTATATACAGCATATTAAATAAAGGATGACTTACAAGTTGTAAGAGGCTATATACAGCATATTAAATAAAGGATGACTTACAAGTTGTAAGAGGCTATATACAGCATATTAAATAAAGGATGACTTACAAGTTGTAAGAGGCTATATACAGCATATTAAATAAAGGATGACTTACAGTTGTAAGAGGCTATATACAGCATATTAAATAAAGGATGACTTACAGTTGTAAGAGGCTATATACAGCATATTAAATAAAGGATGACTTACAGTTGTAAGAGGCTATATACAGCATATTAAATAAAGGATGACTTACAAGTTGTAAGAGGCTATATACAGCATATTAAATAAAGGATGACTTACAGTTGTAAGAGGCTATATACAGCATATTAAATAAAGGATGACTTACAAGTTGTAAGAGGCTATATACAGCATATTAAATAAAGGATGACTTACAAGTTGTAAGAGGCTATATACAGCATATTAAATAAAGGATGACTTACAGTTGTAAGAGGCTATATACAGCATATTAAATAAAGGATGACTTACAAGTTGTAAGAGGCTATATACAGCATATTAAATAAAGGATGACTTACAAGTTGTAAGAGGCTATATACAGCATATTAAATAAAGGATGACTTACAGTTGTAAGAGGCTATATACAGCATATTAAATAAAGGATGACTTACAAGTTGTAAGAGGCTATATACAGCATATTAAATAAAGGATGACTTACAAGTTGTAAGAGGCTATATACAGCATATTAAATAAAGGATGACTTACAAGTTGTAAGAGGCTATATACAGCATATTAAATAAAGGATGACTTACAGTTGTAAGAGGCTATATACAGCATATTAAATAAAGGATGACTTACAAGTTGTAAGAGGCTATATACAGCATATTAAATAAAGGATGACTTACAGTTGTAAGAGGCTATATACAGCATATTAAATAAAGGATGACTTACAAGTTGTAAGAGGCTATATACAGCATATTAAATAAAGGATGACTTACAAGTTGTAAGAGGCTATATACAGCATATTAAATAAAGGATGACTTACAAGTTGTAAGAGGCTATATACAGCATATTAAATAAAGGATGACTTACAAGTTGTAAGAGGCTATATACAGCATATTAAATAAAGGATGACTTACAGTTGTAAGAGGCTATATACAGCATATTAAATAAAGGATGACTTACAAGTTGTAAGAGGCTATATACAGCATATTAAATAAAGGATGACTTACAAGTTGTAAGAGGCTATATACAGCATATTAAATAAAGGATGACTTACAGTTGTAAGAGGCTATATACAGCATATTAAATAAAGGATGACTTACAGTTGTAAGAGGCTATATACAGCATATTAAATAAAGGATGACTTACAGTTGTAAGAGGCTATATACAGCATATTAAATAAAGGATGACTTACAGTTGTAAGAGGCTATATACAGCATATTAAATAAAGGATGACTTACAGTTGTAAGAGGCTATATACAGCATATTAAATAAAGGATGACTTACAGTTGTAAGAGGCTATATACAGCATATTAAATAAAGGATGACTTACAAGTTGTAAGAGGCTATATACAGCATATTAAATAAAGGATGACTTACAGTTGTAAGAGGCTATATACAGCATATTAAATAAAGGATGACTTACAAGTTGTAAGAGGCTATATACAGCATATTAAATAAAGGATGACTTACAAGTTGTAAGAGGCTATATACAGCATATTAAATAAAGGATGACTTACAAGTTGTAAGAGGCTATATACAGCATATTAAATAAAGGATGACTTACAAGTTGTAAGAGGCTATATACAGCATATTAAATAAAGGATGACTTACAGTTGTAAGAGGCTATATACAGCATATTAAATAAAGGATGACTTACAAGTTGTAAGAGGCTATATACAGCATATTAAATAAAGGATGACTTACAAGTTGTAAGAGGCTATATACAGCATATTAAATAAAGGATGACTTACAAGTTGTAAGAGGCTATATACAGCATATTAAATAAAGGATGACTTACAGTTGTAAGAGGCTATATACAGCATATTAAATAAAGGATGACTTACAAGTTGTAAGAGGCTATATACAGCATATTAAATAAAGGATGACTTACAGTTGTAAGAGGCTATATACAGCATATTAAATAAAGGATGACTTACAGTTGTAAGAGGCTATATACAGCATATTAAATAAAGGATGACTTACAAGTTGTAAGAGGCTATATACAGCATATTAAATAAAGGATGACTTACAAGTTGTAAGAGGCTATATACAGCATATTAAATAAAGGATGACTTACAAGTTGTAAGAGGCTATATACAGCATATTAAATAAAGGATGACTTACAGTTGTAAGAGGCTATATACAGCATATTAAATAAAGGATGACTTACAAGTTGTAAGAGGCTATATACAGCATATTAAATAAAGGATGACTTACAGTTGTAAGAGGCTATATACAGCATATTAAATAAAGGATGACTTACAGTTGTAAGAGGCTATATACAGCATATTAAATAAAGGATGACTTACAGTTGTAAGAGGCTATATACAGCATATTAAATAAAGGATGACTTACAAGTTGTAAGAGGCTATATACAGCATATTAAATAAAGGATGACTTACAAGTTGTAAGAGGCTATATACAGCATATTAAATAAAGGATGACTTACAGTTGTAAGAGGCTATATACAGCATATTAAATAAAGGATGACTTACAGTTGTAAGAGGCTATATACAGCATATTAAATAAAGGATGACTTACAGTTGTAAGAGGCTATATACAGCATATTAAATAAAGGATGACTTACAAGTTGTAAGAGGCTATATACAGCATATTAAATAAAGGATGACTTACAGTTGTAAGAGGCTATATACAGCATATTAAATAAAGGATGACTTACAAGTTGTAAGAGGCTATATACAGCATATTAAATAAAGGATGACTTACAAGTTGTAAGAGGCTATATACAGCATATTAAATAAAGGATGACTTACAGTTGTAAGAGGCTATATACAGCATATTAAATAAAGGATGACTTACAAGTTGTAAGAGGCTATATACAGCATATTAAATAAAGGATGACTTACAAGTTGTAAGAGGCTATATACAGCATATTAAATAAAGGATGACTTACAAGTTGTAAGAGGCTATATACAGCATATTAAATAAAGGATGACTTACAAGTTGTAAGAGGCTATATACAGCATATTAAATAAAGGATGACTTACAGTTGTAAGAGGCTATATACAGCATATTAAATAAAGGATGACTTACAAGTTGTAAGAGGCTATATACAGCATATTAAATAAAGGATGACTTACAAGTTGTAAGAGGCTATATACAGCATATTAAATAAAGGATGACTTACAGTTGTAAGAGGCTATATACAGCATATTAAATAAAGGATGACTTACAGTTGTAAGAGGCTATATACAGCATATTAAATAAAGGATGACTTACAGTTGTAAGAGGCTATATACAGCATATTAAATAAAGGATGACTTACAGTTGTAAGAGGCTATATACAGCATATTAAATAAAGGATGACTTACAAGTTGTAAGAGGCTATATACAGCATATTAAATAAAGGATGACTTACAAGTTGTAAGAGGCTATATACAGCATATTAAATAAAGGATGACTTACAAGTTGTAAGAGGCTATATACAGCATATTAAATAAAGGATGACTTACAGTTGTAAGAGGCTATATACAGCATATTAAATAAAGGATGACTTACAGTTGTAAGAGGCTATATACAGCATATTAAATAAAGGATGACTTACAAGTTGTAAGAGGCTATATACAGCATATTAAATAAAGGATGACTTACAGTTGTAAGAGGCTATATACAGCATATTAAATAAAGGATGACTTACAAGTTGTAAGAGGCTATATACAGCATATTAAATAAAGGATGACTTACAAGTTGTAAGAGGCTATATACAGCATATTAAATAAAGGATGACTTACAAGTTGTAAGAGGCTATATACAGCATATTAAATAAAGGATGACTTACAGTTGTAAGAGGCTATATACAGCATATTAAATAAAGGATGACTTACAGTTGTAAGAGGCTATATACAGCATATTAAATAAAGGATGACTTACAGTTGTAAGAGGCTATATACAGCATATTAAATAAAGGATGACTTACAAGTTGTAAGAGGCTATATACAGCATATTAAATAAAGGATGACTTACAGTTGTAAGAGGCTATATACAGCATATTAAATAAAGGATGACTTACAAGTTGTAAGAGGCTATATACAGCATATTAAATAAAGGATGACTTACAGTTGTAAGAGGCTATATACAGCATATTAAATAAAGGATGACTTACAAGTTGTAAGAGGCTATATACAGCATATTAAATAAAGGATGACTTACAAGTTGTAAGAGGCTATATACAGCATATTAAATAAAGGATGACTTACAGTTGTAAGAGGCTATATACAGCATATTAAATAAAGGATGACTTACAGTTGTAAGAGGCTATATACAGCATATTAAATAAAGGATGACTTACAGTTGTAAGAGGCTATATACAGCATATTAAATAAAGGATGACTTACAAGTTGTAAGAGGCTATATACAGCATATTAAATAAAGGATGACTTACAAGTTGTAAGAGGCTATATACAGCATATTAAATAAAGGATGACTTACAAGTTGTAAGAGGCTATATACAGCATATTAAATAAAGGATGACTTACAAGTTGTAAGAGGCTATATACAGCATATTAAATAAAGGATGACTTACAGTTGTAAGAGGCTATATACAGCATATTAAATAAAGGATGACTTACAGTTGTAAGAGGCTATATACAGCATATTAAATAAAGGATGACTTACAAGTTGTAAGAGGCTATATACAGCATATTAAATAAAGGATGACTTACAGTTGAAAGAGGCTATATACAGCATATTAAATAAAGGATGGCACAATTGTAAACAAAAAATTT
>NC_056741.1:696873961-696893961 GCF_019279795.1 Protopterus annectens
TAAAAATTTAAGGGGTTTTGTATTAAAAAGGGATATTAAAAAAAAGGGAGATTTAATTTTAAGATAATAAGATATTAAATAAAGGTATTAAAATTTAAAGGTATACAAATTTTAAAGGTATTACAGGTTTTAAATAAGATATTAAATAAAGGTATTAAAATTTTTAAATAATAAGATATTAAATAAAGGTATTACAGGAAAATAATAAGATTTTAAAATAAAGGTATTAAAATTTAAAAGGAAAACAAAATTTTAAAGGTGATTACAGAAATATAAAGCATATTAAATAAAGGATGACTTACAAGTTGTAAGAGGCTATATACAGCATATTAAATAAAGGATGACTTACAAGTTGTAAGAGGCTATATACAGCATATTAAATAAAGGATGACTTACAAGTTGTAAGAGGCTATATACAGCATATTAAATAAAGGATGACTTACAAGTTGTAAGAGGCTATATACAGCATATTAAATAAAGGATGACTTACAGTTGTAAGAGGCTATATACAGCATATTAAATAAAGGATGACTTACAGTTGTAAGAGGCTATATACAGCATATTAAATAAAGGATGACTTACAGTTGTAAGAGGCTATATACAGCATATTAAATAAAGGATGACTTACAAGTTGTAAGAGGCTATATACAGCATATTAAATAAAGGATGACTTACAGTTGTAAGAGGCTATATACAGCATATTAAATAAAGGATGACTTACAAGTTGTAAGAGGCTATATACAGCATATTAAATAAAGGATGACTTACAAGTTGTAAGAGGCTATATACAGCATATTAAATAAAGGATGACTTACAGTTGTAAGAGGCTATATACAGCATATTAAATAAAGGATGACTTACAAGTTGTAAGAGGCTATATACAGCATATTAAATAAAGGATGACTTACAGTTGTAAGAGGCTATATACAGCATATTAAATAAAGGATGACTTACAAGTTGTAAGAGGCTATATACAGCATATTAAATAAAGGATGACTTACAAGTTGTAAGAGGCTATATACAGCATATTAAATAAAGGATGACTTACAGTTGTAAGAGGCTATATACAGCATATTAAATAAAGGATGACTTACAGTTGTAAGAGGCTATATACAGCATATTAAATAAAGGATGACTTACAGTTGTAAGAGGCTATATACAGCATATTAAATAAAGGATGACTTACAGTTGTAAGAGGCTATATACAGCATATTAAATAAAGGATGACTTACAAGTTGTAAGAGGCTATATACAGCATATTAAATAAAGGATGACTTACAAGTTGTAAGAGGCTATATACAGCATATTAAATAAAGGATGACTTACAAGTTGTAAGAGGCTATATACAGCATATTAAATAAAGGATGACTTACAAGTTGTAAGAGGCTATATACAGCATATTAAATAAAGGATGACTTACAGTTGTAAGAGGCTATATACAGCATATTAAATAAAGGATGACTTACAGTTGTAAGAGGCTATATACAGCATATTAAATAAAGGATGACTTACAGTTGTAAGAGGCTATATACAGCATATTAAATAAAGGATGACTTACAGTTGTAAGAGGCCATATACAGCATATTAAATAAAGGATGACTTACAGTTGTTAGATGCTATATACAGCATATTAAATAAAGGATGACTTACAGTTGTAAGAGACTATATACAGCATATTAAATAAAGGATGACTTACAAGTTGTAAGAGGCTATATACAGCATATTAAATAAAGGATGACTTACAAGTTGTAAGAGGCTATATACAGCATATTAAATAAAGGATGACTTACAAGTTGTAAGAGGCTATATACAGCATATTAAATAAAGGATGACTTACAAGTTGTAAGAGGCTATATACAGCATATTAAATAAAGGATGACTTACAGTTGTAAGAGGCTATATACAGCATATTAAATAAAGGATGACTTACAGTTGTAAGAGGCTATATACAGCATATTAAATAAAGGATGACTTACAGTTGTAAGAGGCTATATACAGCATATTAAATAAAGGATGACTTACAAGTTGTAAGAGGCTATATACAGCATATTAAATAAAGGATGACTTACAGTTGTAAGAGGCTATATACAGCATATTAAATAAAGGATGACTTACAAGTTGTAAGAGGCTATATACAGCATATTAAATAAAGGATGACTTACAAGTTGTAAGAGGCTATATACAGCATATTAAATAAAGGATGACTTACAGTTGTAAGAGGCTATATACAGCATATTAAATAAAGGATGACTTACAGTTGTAAGAGGCTATATACAGCATATTAAATAAAGGATGACTTACAGTTGTAAGAGGCTATATACAGCATATTAAATAAAGGATGACTTACAAGTTGTAAGAGGCTATATACAGCATATTAAATAAAGGATGACTTACAAGTTGTAAGAGGCTATATACAGCATATTAAATAAAGGATGACTTACAAGTTGTAAGAGGCTATATACAGCATATTAAATAAAGGATGACTTACAGTTGTAAGAGGCTATATACAGCATATTAAATAAAGGATGACTTACAGTTGTAAGAGGCTATATACAGCATATTAAATAAAGGATGACTTACAGTTGTAAGAGGCTATATACAGCATATTAAATAAAGGATGACTTACAAGTTGTAAGAGGCTATATACAGCATATTAAATAAAGGATGACTTACAAGTTGTAAGAGGCTATATACAGCATATTAAATAAAGGATGACTTACAAGTTGTAAGAGGCTATATACAGCATATTAAATAAAGGATGACTTACAAGTTGTAAGAGGCTATATACAGCATATTAAATAAAGGATGACTTACAAGTTGTAAGAGGCTATATACAGCATATTAAATAAAGGATGACTTACAAGTTGTAAGAGGCTATATACAGCATATTAAATAAAGGATGACTTACAGTTGTAAGAGGCTATATACAGCATATTAAATAAAGGATGACTTACAAGTTGTAAGAGGCTATATACAGCATATTAAATAAAGGATGACTTACAGTTGTAAGAGGCTATATACAGCATATTAAATAAAGGATGACTTACAAGTTGTAAGAGGCTATATACAGCATATTAAATAAAGGATGACTTACAGTTGTAAGAGGCTATATACAGCATATTAAATAAAGGATGACTTACAAGTTGTAAGAGGCTATATACAGCATATTAAATAAAGGATGACTTACAAGTTGTAAGAGGCTATATACAGCATATTAAATAAAGGATGACTTACAAGTTGTAAGAGGCTATATACAGCATATTAAATAAAGGATGACTTACAAGTTGTAAGAGGCTATATACAGCATATTAAATAAAGGATGACTTACAGTTGTAAGAGGCTATATACAGCATATTAAATAAAGGATGACTTACAAGTTGTAAGAGGCTATATACAGCATATTAAATAAAGGATGACTTACAAGTTGTAAGAGGCTATATACAGCATATTAAATAAAGGATGACTTACAGTTGTAAGAGGCTATATACAGCATATTAAATAAAGGATGACTTACAAGTTGTAAGAGGCTATATACAGCATATTAAATAAAGGATGACTTACAGTTGTAAGAGGCTATATACAGCATATTAAATAAAGGATGACTTACAAGTTGTAAGAGGCTATATACAGCATATTAAATAAAGGATGACTTACAAGTTGTAAGAGGCTATATACAGCATATTAAATAAAGGATGACTTACAAGTTGTAAGAGGCTATATACAGCATATTAAATAAAGGATGACTTACAAGTTGTAAGAGGCTATATACAGCATATTAAATAAAGGATGACTTACAAGTTGTAAGAGGCTATATACAGCATATTAAATAAAGGATGACTTACAGTTGTAAGAGGCTATATACAGCATATTAAATAAAGGATGACTTACAAGTTGTAAGAGGCTATATACAGCATATTAAATAAAGGATGACTTACAAGTTGTAAGAGGCTATATACAGCATATTAAATAAAGGATGACTTACAAGTTGTAAGAGGCTATATACAGCATATTAAATAAAGGATGACTTACAGTTGTAAGAGGCTATATACAGCATATTAAATAAAGGATGACTTACAAGTTGTAAGAGGCTATATACAGCATATTAAATAAAGGATGACTTACAGTTGTAAGAGGCTATATACAGCATATTAAATAAAGGATGACTTACAAGTTGTAAGAGGCTATATACAGCATATTAAATAAAGGATGACTTACAAGTTGTAAGAGGCTATATACAGCATATTAAATAAAGGATGACTTACAAGTTGTAAGAGGCTATATACAGCATATTAAATAAAGGATGACTTACAAGTTGTAAGAGGCTATATACAGCATATTAAATAAAGGATGACTTACAGTTGTAAGAGGCTATATACAGCATATTAAATAAAGGATGACTTACAGTTGTAAGAGGCTATATACAGCATATTAAATAAAGGATGACTTACAGTTGTAAGAGGCTATATACAGCATATTAAATAAAGGATGACTTACAAGTTGTAAGAGGCTATATACAGCATATTAAATAAAGGATGACTTACAAGTTGTAAGAGGCTATATACAGCATATTAAATAAAGGATGACTTACAAGTTGTAAGAGGCTATATACAGCATATTAAATAAAGGATGACTTACAAGTTGTAAGAGGCTATATACAGCATATTAAATAAAGGATGACTTACAGTTGTAAGAGGCTATATACAGCATATTAAATAAAGGATGACTTACAGTTGTAAGAGGCTATATACAGCATATTAAATAAAGGATGACTTACAAGTTGTAAGAGGCTATATACAGCATATTAAATAAAGGATGACTTACAGTTGTAAGAGGCTATATACAGCATATTAAATAAAGGATGACTTACAAGTTGTAAGAGGCTATATACAGCATATTAAATAAAGGATGACTTACAGTTGTAAGAGGCTATATACAGCATATTAAATAAAGGATGACTTACAAGTTGTAAGAGGCTATATACAGCATATTAAATAAAGGATGACTTACAGTTGTAAGAGGCTATATACAGCATATTAAATAAAGGATGACTTACAGTTGTAAGAGGCTATATACAGCATATTAAATAAAGGATGACTTACAAGTTGTAAGAGGCTATATACAGCATATTAAATAAAGGATGACTTACAAGTTGTAAGAGGCTATATACAGCATATTAAATAAAGGATGACTTACAAGTTGTAAGAGGCTATATACAGCATATTAAATAAAGGATGACTTACAAGTTGTAAGAGGCTATATACAGCATATTAAATAAAGGATGACTTACAAGTTGTAAGAGGCTATATACAGCATATTAAATAAAGGATGACTTACAGTTGTAAGAGGCTATATACAGCATATTAAATAAAGGATGACTTACAAGTTGTAAGAGGCTATATACAGCATATTAAATAAAGGATGACTTACAGTTGTAAGAGGCTATATACAGCATATTAAATAAAGGATGACTTACAAGTTGTAAGAGGCTATATACAGCATATTAAATAAAGGATGACTTACAAGTTGTAAGAGGCTATATACAGCATATTAAATAAAGGATGACTTACAGTTGTAAGAGGCTATATACAGCATATTAAATAAAGGATGACTTACAAGTTGTAAGAGGCTATATACAGCATATTAAATAAAGGATGACTTACAGTTGTAAGAGGCTATATACAGCATATTAAATAAAGGATGACTTACAAGTTGTAAGAGGCTATATACAGCATATTAAATAAAGGATGACTTACAGTTGTAAGAGGCTATATACAGTATATTAAATAAAGGATGACTTACAAGTTGTAAGAGGCTGTATACAGCATATTAAATAAAAGATGAGTTACAGTTATAAGAGGCTATATACAGCATATTAAATAAAGGATGACTTACAAGTTGTAAGAGGCTATATACAGCATATTAAATAAAGGATGACTTACAGTTGTAAGAGGCTATATACAGCATATTAAATAAAGGATGACTTACAAGTTGTAAGAGGCTATATACAGCATATTAAATAAAGGATGACTTACAAGTTGTAAGAGGCTATATACAGCATATTAAATAAAGGATGACTTACAAGTTGTAAGAGGCTATATACAGCATATTAAATAAAGGATGACTTACAAGTTTTAAGAGGCTATATACAGCATATTAAATAAAGGATGACTTACAGTTGTAAGAGGCTATATACAGCATATTAAATAAAGGATGACTTACAAGTTGTAAGAGGCTATATACAGCATATTAAATAAAGGATGACTTACAAGTTGTAAGAGGCTATATACAGCATATTAAATAAAAGATGACTTACCGTTGTAAGAGGCTATTTAAGGCATATTAAATAAAGGATGACTTACAAGTTGTAAGAGGCTATATACAGCATATTAAATAAAGGATGACTTACAGTTGTAAGACTCTATATACAGCATATTAAATAAAGGATGACTTACAAGTTGTAAGAGGCTATATACAGCATATTAAATAAAGGATGACTTACAAGTTGTAAGAGGCTATATACAGCATATTAAATAACGGATGACTTACAAGTTGTAAGAGGCTATATACAGCATATTAAATAAAGGATGACTTACAAGTTGTAAGAGGCTATATACAGCATATTAAATAAAGGATGACTTGCAAGTTGTAAGAGGCTACATACAGCATATTAAATAAAGGATGACTTACAGTTGTAAGAGGCTATATACAGCATATTAAATAAAGGATGACTTGCAAGTAGTAAGAGGCTACATACAGAATATTAAATAAAGGATGACTTACAAGTTGTAAGATGCTATATATAGCATATTAAATAAAGGATGACTTACAAGTTGTAAGAGGCTATATACAGCATATTAAATAAAGGATGACTTGCAAGTTGTAAGAGGCTACATACAGAATATTAAATAAAGGATGACTTGCAAGTTGTAAGAGGCTACATACAGAATATTAAATAAAGGATGACTTGCAATTTGTAAGAGGCTATATACAGCATATTAAATAAAGGATGACTTACAGTTGTAAGAGGCTATATACAGCATATTAAATAAAGGCTGACTTACAAGTTGTAAGAGGCTATATACAGCATATTAAATAAAGGATGACTTACAAGTTGTAAGACGCAATATCCAGCATATTAAATAAAGGATGACTCGCAAGTTGTAAGAGGCTATATACAGCATATTAAATAAAGGATGACTTACAGTTGTAAGAGGCTATATACAGCATATTATATAAAGGATGACTTACAGTTGTAAGAAGCTATATACAGCATATTAAATAAAGGATGACTTACAGTTGTAAGAGGCTATATACAGCATATTAAATAAAGGATGACTTACAGTTGTAAGAGGCTATATACAGCATATTAAATAAAGGATGACTTACAGTTGTAAGAGGCTATATACAGCATATTAAATAAAGGATGACTTACAAGTTGTAAGAGGCTATATACAGCATATTAAATAAAGGATGACTTACAAGTTGTAAGAGGCTATATACAGCATATTAAATAAAGGATGACTTACAAGTTGTAAGAGGCTATATACAGCATATTAAATAAAGGATGACTTACAAGTTGTAAGAGGCTATATACAGCATATTAAATAAAGGATGACTTACAGTTGTAAGAGGCTGTATACAGCATATTAAATAAAGCATGACTTACAGTTGTAAGAGGCTATATACAACATATTAAATAAAGGATGACTTACAGTTGTAAGAGGCTGTATACAGCATATTAAATAAAGCATGACTTACAGTTGTAAGAGGCTATATAAAGCATATAAAATAAAGGATGACTTACAGTTGTAAGATGCTATATACAGCATATTAAATAAAGGATGACTTACAAGTTGTAAGAGGCTACATACAGCATATTAAATAAAGGATGACTTACAAGTTGTAAGAGGTTACATACAGCATATTAAATAAAGGGTTACTGCTTTTGAAGCTTCTAATATTTTTGTGCAACATTGTCACCATTTTCCTTATGATTGATAATTAACTGCTTTCTTCTTTGAAGATAGGAAGAGTCAGTTTCCTTTATTTTAGATGGCATTAGTTGTAAAGTGGGAATATGTCAGTGTTCCTACTGTATAAGCTGCTCATGCAGGTATTGAGTACCCTAAATATCATTGAAATAGAGATAACATAGGCATTGTTTTATTATAGAAAACAGTTTGTGGGATATTTCTTTACTTGGGTGATAATAAGAATTTGTATGTTTTCAGATGATGATACTGCTGGAATGGACTTCTACTAATAAGAATTTTTATGTTTTCAGCTGATGATACTGCTGGAATGGACTTCTACCACTGTTTTATATTTAAGACACAATCTTCAGTACACCTCCATGGCTTTAGTTACACTCTTCTGAAGAACTTTTTTCAAAAATTTTTAAAAATAAACGTTTAATAGAAACTGTAGTAATAAAAACAGCCATAGTCAAACTTTAGCATGAAGAGCTATAATGACAGATAAGCACTTTTGGCAATGAGCCTTCTTCAGATCATGATTTCTCCCTGCTCTCCTCCTAGCGTAAAGAACTAACCAATGAGGGCTAGGATAGAGGACACACCTATCCATTATCCAATTAGGAAATTAACCAATGGCTGGTTTCCTAATGACCAGCCTCCTAGCTTGCACCAATAGATACTCTCCTGTTCTTAAGGATCGACTTGAGTGGTACTATGCTGTTCAGCCCAGGTGGCCAATTAGCCTTCAAATTTACAATCCAGCTAGTTTCGTATAGCTCAGTATGGTTGGTGATGTCTCCTTCTCTGACAGTATAGGGTACACATTGAACCACTTTAAAAACAAATATCTGCATAGATTGTGTAGAAATATGCATGGCAAGTGCATTCTTGAGATCTAAGTTATGAATGTCCCTAAGTTGACAAAGTATTCTATCTTTCCAGTGCTGATCAGTCTTGCCAATGTAAAAAGCTTCACAATGGCAGCACGTCACAAGATAGACTAAATGTCGACTATTACAGTCTGCCTACAATTTAAATACATATTTTTTCTTCAATTTAGGATGTGTAAAAGTGTTGCTACTCTCAATGAGCGAGCAAGCTTTACATCTTGTACATTTAAATGTCCCTTTCCTGTCCGAGATCTTCTTGGAGCTAAATCCATCATTATTACAGAGCAATCTTTTAATATTTTTCTTGTTTTTAAAAGTGAACCTTGGATGCTCACCTACTATGTGCTTTATTTTATCATCTTCTGTAAGTATCAGCCAAAGCCTCCGGTTAATATCACAAATCTCTTTGTTATCTGTGCTGTATGTGAGTGCACAATTCAAGGTATTGTTCCTCTCTTTTGTGCTGTTGACATTATTGCCGAAGGGTTCCTTTCTTTTATAGAACGGTCTACCTTTCCCTTCCCTATTGCATTCTAGTCAGATTTAATTTTTAGATCTTGCACTTTATAACCTCTGTCTAGTAGGTCCTCCTCGAGCTGAAGACACTCTTGATTGAAAAGGGCATCATCAGTACAAAGTCTAGAAATCCGAAGTACCTGATTCTCCATGATGTTCTTAAATATATAATTCGGATGCATGCTGTTACGATGCAAATAATGGTTCTTCCATGTTCCTTTTCTATACAAGTTGGTATTAAGTCCCAGATCTTGGTGTAGAGATAATTCACTGTCTAGAAAATCAATCACTTCTCTGGAAGATTTAACCTTAAATTTCAAAAAAGTGGTACTTGAGTTTAAGAACTCCATAAACAGTGCCAACTGTTCATCATCACCCTGCCACAAAATAAAGATATCATCCACAAAATGGGCATAGTGCAATAGCTGTGAATGTCATGAGTTATCATTTGTAAGAACATTGTTTTCTTCCCAAAAGACAAGTACCAGATTGGAATAACTATTAGAACAGGGTGTGCCCATTGCCACACACCATTTCTGCCAATAGTATTCCCTATCATAGATGAAAACGTTGTTTTCTAAGATAAGCTCCAATACAGAGCACAAAATATCAGCACTGAAGCCATTCTGGTGTAAGTACTCACAAATTGCTTCAATCCCATAGCTATTGGGAATCACAGTACACAAACTATTGATGTCCATTGTAACTAAGGTGAGATTTGTAGTATTGATCAAGCTTCCTGTTTTTTCATTGAGATCTGTCAAAAAGCTGCCTGTATCTTTTAGTACTGAACCAGCTTTGGGTAGAACCTTTTTCAGCTCATTTTCCACAAATAATGACAAAGCCCTAGCCCTCATTGGTTAGTTCTTACTTTTACTCTAGGAGGAGTGCAGGGAGAAATCATGATCTGAAGAAGGCTCATTGCTAAAAGCGCTTATCTGTTGTTATAGCTCTCCATGCTACAGTTTGACTGTGGCTGTTTTTATTACCACTGTTTCTATTAAAAGTTTGTTTTTAAAATTTTTCAAAAAAAGTTCTTCAGAAGAGTGTAACTAAAGCTGTGGAGGTGTACTGAAGATTGTTTCTTACATTTTTCATGTTTCGTTTGGCTACCTTTGGCAGTTCAACAGTGTTCCTAACTGAATTGTGCTTTTTTCTTGCTTGAACTGAACATGGCAGATAACAGTTTACTGACTTAAGAAGTGCTCAGAAAGAAGGAATGAGGAACAAGACCTTTTCAGAGTTCTTAGGTGAGTCCTTAAATCTACTTTTGAAACTAAACTTGGCAAGTACTGAAGTAGAACCTGTTGTTCATACTTTTAGTGAAGAAAGCTTCAATAAAGTTTTTAAAGAGGCAGGAAGTGCTGTATACTGCCTTAAGAGGCTGCAATGGCAGCATTTCCACCTAGAAGCTAGCCTTTACCATCAGGTTATCCCAAGCGGACTAAGAGTTAACTGCTTACCTAGCTACGGAAACAGTTTTCCAGATTTTCTTGCCAAATGGCAAGCTATCACTCTGGAAACAAGCTTCAAGTATATGCATATACTAAACCTGAAGAGGCTAAGGCAGCTCAAAAAAGTAAAAGCAAATGGAGTTAGAGTAGATGGAATTGGATGAAATAAGCCTACAAAAATTCGAAACTTTACAATTTAATTTGAGTGTATATGACAACAAACTCAAAGAACAAAAAACTAGAAAATTGGCCTGTGACTTTCAGGATGTTAAAACAGGCCACATTTTTGAATGACCTAAGGAAGATTTTGGTGCGAGTGGATGGAATAAATCAGCTTATAAATGCAAAACAAGTTTTAGTAGTGAAAGCAGGAACCGCACCACATCTCAAGCAAGTCATGAGCAGCAGGCTGACACTAGCAATTCGACAAATACTAACAATGAGTCTGAGAGACAAAGGAATGAATTTACTACTATAATTGCAGCAAAAAATGGAGATACTTCCTACCACTACCATACAGACCTCGTTGGCCAATGATTATGAAATGGCTGTCAGTGCCTCTATAGGGACGAGACCAAAAGATGGGGTGACCCATGTACCATTTAAATGCCAGCTCCCAGTTTTTATGAACCAGCATGTTTACAGAAATCTGAGATCTCAGAGTCAGGAGAGAAAGAGGAAGAAATTAAATTTCTGAAGAACAATGAAGCAGGGGCTAAACATCAGACTTTAGTTGTGAATTTGTCTCACACGGTTTTAAGTCAAGAGCAGTTGCAGATATTAAGTAAAAGCTTGACCTTTAGTCCATCTCTGCATTCTGATCTTAATGAACTTGTTATGAACATAAAATAATTTGGGAGAAATATTACATTGAAGTCAATATTTGTCAAAGACAAAGATGTTACATGTAAACGCTATAAATGACCAAGTACATTTGTACCTGTTAATTCCCCCAGAGTGGAACTCTTCCTACGGTTATGTGAAAATGAAGTTGAAAAGATAGGAGAGAAACCCAGTAAAGGGAAACACTTTCATAATATTACTTTTCATGAAAAACAAGCACTTTTTCAACTCAAGGGGTGCAAAGATTTTGTCATCAAACTGGCTGATAAGAGAGGAGCCATTGTGGTGATGGATTCTCTATGGTACAAGAACAGTATGTTGGACATGCGGGAGGATATTAGTACCTATAAAAAGATTAATAAAAGGGAACTAGATGCAATGGTCATGACATTTCATAGCAATTTATTTGACTTGCTTATGGAAAGACTTATCTTTAAAGAATTGTTCGACTTCTTTGAAGTGACACAACCAACTATTCCAACTATTAGTGGTCTACCCAAGGTTCATAAAGACCCTAGTAATCCACCCCATGGCCTATCGTAGCAGGAAGGGGGTGGGTAACTGAACCTTTGTCAATATTTGTGGAAAATGAGCTGAAAAAGGTTCTACCCAAAGCTGGTTCAGTACTAAAAGATACAGGCAGCTTTTTGACAGATCTCTATGAAAAAACAGGAAGCTTGATCAATACTATGAATCTCACCTTAGTTATAATGGACATCAATAGTGTGTGTACTGTGATTCCCAATAGCTATGGGATTGAAGCAATTTGTGAGTACTTACACCGGACTGGCTTCAATGCTGATCTTTTGTGCTCCGTATTGGAGCTTATCTTAGAAAACAATGTTTTCATCTATGGCAGGGAATACTATTGGGAGAAATGGGGTGTGGCAATGGGCACACCCTGTGCTAATAGTTATTCCAATCTATACTTGCCTTTTGGGAAGAAAACAATGTTCTTACAAATGATAACCCATGGTGTTCACAGCTATTGCACTATGCTCATTTTGTGGATGATATCTTTATTTTGTGGCAGGGTGATGATGAACAGTTGGGACTGTTTACGAAATTCTTAAACTCAAGTACCACATTTTTGAAATTTAAGGTTAAATCCTCCAGATAAGTGATTGAGTTTCTAGATGTTGAATTATCTTTACATCAAGATCTGGGACTTAATACCAACTTGTATAGAAAAGGAACATGGAAGAACCATTATTTGTATCATAACAGCATGCATCCAATCACATATTTAAAAACATCATGGAGAATCAGGTACTTCAGATTTCTAGACTTTGTACTGATGATGCCTGTTTCAACCAAGAGTGTCTTCAGCTCAAGGAGAACCTACAAGACAGAGGTTATAAAGTGCAAGATATAAGAATTAAATCTGATCATAATGCAATAAGGAAGGGAAAGGTAGGCTGTTCTTTAAAAGAAAGGAACCTTTCAGCAATAATGTTAACAGCACAAAAGAGAGGAACAATACATTGAATTGTGCACTCACATACAGCACAGATAACAAAGAGATTTGTGATATTATCAGAAGGTTTTGGCCAATACTTATGGAAGATGCTAAAATAAAGCACGTAGTAGGTGAGCATCTGAAGTTCACTTTTAAATCCAAGAAAAATATTAAAAGATTGCTCTATAATAATGATGGCTTTAGCTCCAAGAAGATCTCAGACAGGAAAGAGACATTTAAATGTACAAGATGTAAAGCTTGCTCACTCATTGAGAGTAGCAACACTTTTACACATCCTAAATCGAAGAAAAATATGTATTTATAGTGTATGCAGACTGTAATAGTCGACAGTCTATCTTGCGATGTGCTGCCATTGTGAAGCTTTTTACATTGTCAAGACTGATCATCACTTGAAAGATAGAATACTTTGTCATCTTAGAGACATTCGTAACTTAGATCTCAAGAATGCACTTGCCATGCATATTTCTACACAACCTACACATAGATTTGTTTTTAAAGTGGTTCAATGTGTACCCTATACTGTCAGGGAAGGAGACATCACCAACCATACTGAGCTATACGAAACTAGCTGGATTGTAAATTTGAGGGCTGATCGGCCACCTGGGCTGAACAGCATAGTACCATTCAAGCCGATCCTTAAGAACAGGCAAGCTAGGAGGCTGGTCATTAGGAAACCAATCATTGGCTAATTTCCTAATTGGATAATGGATAGATGTGTCTCCTGTCCTAGCCCTCATTGGTTACCTTTTACTTTTAGTCTAGGAGAAGAGCAAGGAGCAGTCATGATCTGAAGAAGACTCATTGCCGAAAGCACTTATCTGTTGTTATAGCTCTCCATGCTAAAGTTTGACTGTGGCTGTTTTTATTACCACTGTTTCTATTAAAGGTTTGTTTTTAAAAGTTTTTTAAAAAAGTTCTTCAGAAGAGTGTAACTAAAGCCATGAAGGTGTACTGTAGATTGTTTCTTACATTTTTCTTGTTTCACACAGCTACCTTTGGCAGTTCATCAGTGTTCCTAATTGAACTGTTTTATATTTGGATAATTAAATGGTGATAGCGTATCACTGATGTCGGGGGAGAGATACAGCTGGACAATTTTCATATTTTCAAAGGAAAAAACAGAAGCATTTGTATATCTCAGGTTAACACTCACAAGCCTGAGAGGTACCTATTCTAGTTTTAGAATAGATGACACTGGGTCTAGGCATAACCTAGTGTCATCACTAGCAGAAAAGGACTATGAAGATGAAAATAAATACAGTAAGTATAATGAAATAAAATATCTAGCTTTGATTCATGGCCAGTACTGATCGACTGAGTACCTGCCACCTGACAGTGCTCTGTCCTGGGGCAATTGACTGTACGTTTGGGTACTTATAAGTGTCATGCAGCTTCTTGTGTGTCTGACTGGAGCAGTAAAGGTAGAAGGAAATTTTTTCTTTAAATATATATTTTAGGGTGTAAATTGCACTTGCAGTTTAAGGTAAGATGGACACTTAAGACAGAGTTTTTCAGTGTTTAGAACTTTGGAGCACCTATAGTTCATCTGTAAAAGGAGAAAAGGTTGTTTCATTTTTGAGAAGAATTGCGCATTGACATTTTCTGTTCATGACTTCTTCCAGTTTAGCTGACTACTTTTTGAAGATATGCTGAGGAACATTACTAAAGTTCCCACAGATATGAAAGGGTACATTACTAATGCCTTCCTCATAAATTATTTCTTTTCAGACAAGGGGACAAGGGTAGCCCAAGAGAAAAGGGTGAATGTATTATTTATGGCATCTCCTTTTTTTGTGCAATGACAAGGGCATTTGTTTAATACAAATTATGCTTGTGCTCTAATTTTTGTTTTAATTTGGTAGTCTGACAGCATGCCACAAAACAGTTGTACATAACAAATGGCATATCAAATTGAAATGTAAAAACAAACAGGATACAAAACTTGGTGGGGGAAAGCAAGGCTGGCTGCAGCAAAAGGAAGCTGGGTCATCAATGACTTGAGCATGAGTACACACACACACTCACACACACACACACACACACACACACACACACACACACACACACACACACACACACACACACACACACACACACACACATTGTGATGGAAATGAAGGTGCAGTCAGGACAGAAGGACTTGCATGGCTGTTTATTGCTGCTTGGACAGTATAAGAGGCATGTCACAAGAAGGTGTGCATAGACACTGTGCTTGTGCAGTAGCATTAGCATAAGTTACTTCTCCTCATATCTTAAGTACGATCCCAGGGGGTGAATTAACATAAGAATAGTTACTGCATCAGTGACATAATATTTAACAAACAATAACAACTGCAGCTATTTGTACGAAATTATTTCTGTTTGGTTGTTACTAAAATGGTAATGATTAATTGAGGTTTGTATTTTTGTTCACGTCAATCAATACTTCAAAGCATCATCTTGAAGTTATTGAAATTACTGTTGACATTTTTTAGTTCACTGCACTTTGTCATTTTATCTTTGTCAATTTCCTTGACTGCAGTCATCTTAAACACTCAGAACAGGTTCTCTGAATCCCAGTTGCGCTTGCCCCAGTGTCACGCAAAACATCATCTGGAGAACAGTTCTTCAGTGTAATGTCCTCACTTGGGGGTCTGTACCTTTTCTGTTAAGGTCTATAAATAATCCCACTGGTCAGTTTTCTCAGATGATGTAGTGCTGGAGTCCATTATCTTTCTAGAAGCACAGTCATCTGTCATGGCTAGTAGACATCTATGATCATCTTTCTGCCTCAGAACTGGCTCTGGACATGCATCTTTATCATATCCCTCAACCTGCAGATATTGATAAAAGAACAAAAGCTCTTGAAACGTAGGCACATCCAGACAAAAATATGGAAATCTAATTAGCATAAAATATGAATACTAAGTAGCACATAGTTCTTCATGCTTCCAGTATGAATGTGGAATACTACTCAGAAACATGTATTAAAAAACAGAGTGATAAAAATGTTGTAAAAATCTAAGTACATTATCAAAGAGACAGTGTAAATTCTGTAGCCTTTTAATGAACTCTATTGCAAACTTCTACCACACAAGGTTATTTTATTTTTGCTTCTGAAAAGGGGGCCTGTAAGGTGTGTGTCCTCTTTCTTTTAATTATTGGTGCCACTAGTATGATAGTCATGTAGTGTGGTTTATCATGTGCTACACAGCTTTAAATATCATGTGTAAGGAGGGTAATTTAGAAAATTGTGTGAAAGGGTAAATCAAGCCTGAAAATGGGGGCATACATCAAAAATAGGTACATCACGTGCAGGGGTAAATCAGGTCTAAAAATAGGAATGTTCCTTCAAAATGGAGAGAGCTGAGAGGTCTGATTCTTATCCAGTTGTATAAGAATTCATTTATCTACTAGCATAAATATGATTTTCTGTATATCTTTGGTTACAAATTGGATTATGTAGGTTCACAAAGCACAGGCTGGACCTACACGACTGCCTCATCATCATTGCTTGTTGTAATTTGTTGGCTTTGGATTCTGACTTTTGAGTTCTAATGTGAATTAAATCAAAATTTGTACTTCTTTGTGGTTGTTTAAACCAGTTCAGAACTCTCTTAGTCAAATTTCAAAATGGGATATGCACAGGTGTTCAGAATTCTGTCATTTTTACTTTTGTTTATAGTCCAGTCACAACACTGGTAAAAAGTTAGACATGCTATGCATGGCATTATATGTGTTATCAGAAATTCTTTGCCATTGTACACTACTAACACTACCTTTTTTCATAAGAAAAGAGATCAGACCTTTCATCTTCTCACACATCTTAAATGCCCATTTAATTCTACCATGAAATGCTCACCAAGAATATTTCACAGAAACTATGAAGAATCTTACTAGAGACTTTTTAGGTGGTCTACCACTAGACACAAATATACCTTTTCATGGATGACTTAGGAGCATTGCCTGGTTAACTGACTTGCTTGAAGTCATACAGCTTACAGATGGGAGTTGAGGAAATTATTAATTGTTTTTTTTTTCTATTTTTTAAAGTTCTTGCAGTCTGTTTAGTGAATTATCATCAGAACATTTTTAATTGAATGAAAACTGCATGTGTTACTTGGTGGAACTCTATGACCACCATTTTGTAATGTTCTACTGAAAGCCACTTCAATATGGTAGTCTACTTCATGTTTCCATATCCATTAAATGTCAAAAAGTATGATTATTCGTCAGACCGATACATACACACACACACACACACACACACACACACACACACACACACACACACACACACACACACACACATTGGATTGGCACTTCCATTATTAAAGACTAAATTCTTACCAGTCTTCATTTTGAACAATACATTTGTTTTTGTTAATGGTATGCATGAAAATGAATGATGGTAATCAGTCATTAAAATAAATACTTCCATCTCTATAGAAACACACTTTTTTTCATTGTTTGTAGCTATGGTACATATTTCCAGGCACCGCATGTCCTGAAGTTAAATCGTATGTTACTTATAGCTTCTGAATCACACATACTACTAAGATGGCAATGTGAACATCAATATTTATGCATACCCTGCTGCCTTTCATAATCATCTTCTGATAACCTTCATCCCAACACTTTTCATAATATATATTAGAACACTTCTCAGGTAAAATGACTGTGAAATACATAGTGTGAAGTTCTACCTCACCAAAAACATTCAGGCCTGTAAATGGGTTTTGCAATTTCTTTATTAAAATTAAATTCAGATAGTTATTGTAGCATCATGACATATTTTGTATCTGTTTCAATGCACATGACAGTCTCTAAAGCTCTACTTGAAGTCACTTTTTTTTAGACATTTTTTTGCATGCAGTTTCATTTTGCATGCTACACTGTAATCTCTGTCATAAACTTCCAGATAGCTTCCTTTTCTGCTAAGATGTGATGTCCTGCTGCATAATCAGAAACAGATTCACTTTTATTATGAAGAGTGTATCATGAAGCAATTGCAATACTTTATACGATTCCACTTATAGACTATACTGCCAAATAAGGATAGCATCCATATATTTCACAAATATGTGGGCCACCCTTTTATGAAGCAAATAAAAATCTTTATTAAACTACTTTTTAATAAACAAATCATTCAACAATTGCAGATGGCTTTTAAGTTAGAAGATTCTGCAAAGTCTGCACAATGCCTTGAAACATGTTGGAACTAGGCTTCTGAGGCGCTTCAAAACTACACCAAATGCCTATATTGTGGCACCTACCTGATTAAGTAATGCTGAAATCTTCCTGAAGTATGTGTTATTAATTTCACTATACAATTACTTCAACTTTCGTAGCCTAGGCTGACTGTTCTTCCATCAAAGCATTACTCAGAAAGCAGCAACACACCCAGCAGGTTTCACAGTGTTGTGACTGAGCTGTGTGACACATCCAAGTTCTACTTAAAGACTTTCTTTATTCCACACTAGCACAAACATTATCTGTTAACTGCACAATGAATTTATTTTTCACAGATTTCTTTTCTTATCCTATACATGCTCCATTCAAAGGCTTGCCTTACTGCACCCTGTTGGCTCATTTGCATGATGAAAGTCACGAGTCAGCCCAGTTCATTTCCTGGACAAGGTGAGAGCTCCAGAACCTATTCTTTCTCTAGTTGGGGAAAGATCCTTATCACCCCACTTTTTGCCCCATGACTGCAGAGTTAGGTGTGAGGTAGAGGGCCATCCTACCAATCATATTGGCCTCTCTTCCAACCTAACCTCTCCCTGTAGTAGGTGCAGGCTCCTATCCATATTGGTCTCCGAAGGAGGTCCCATCATGTGTGCTTATGATGTGCCATGCATGTCTCCTTGACTTATATGCATCATGCAGCCACTCCAATCCAGTAGCAGCTTCTGTAATACCCCAGCATTCCTACTGGGGTTATGAGTGTAGCAGTCATTACCATCTCTCTCCCCTCAAGATAGGCAAGCTGTTGTCGGCAGCTCACTCCACCCCACTTCCATCCCAGGCCTTCCAGTGCCTAAGCTACTAATTAAACTTGCATAAGTCGCCGTTAATAGTGTACTGTAGTAAGTCTGTTTAGTTAAGTTGCTTTTCAGAATGTATATACATTTAACATTTGGTAAGTATTCATTTTTTGTGCAAACCCCTCAGTTATAATACTTATATTTATCTAGCTCTCCATCTCACTTAATGAAATATATTGGCCCTCAGTAAGGAAGATGCCTTAAGATGAGTCAATTTGCAACTTTAATTCACTTACATTTGTTGTTTCCATCAGTATTATTAAATTGCATAATAGTATTATTAAATTGTCTCTTAACACAGAAAGCATTTACTTTTATGGCCTCTGAAACTGTTAATGTATTACTCACAGCTTCATCTTCTGCATTTGTACCAGAAAGGAGTTTTTTTACCCCTACTATGCCATTTATTTGTATTTCCTTATTTTCTCTATGAATGCCCAGTCTGTTTTCCAACATTTCATCTGCAGCCATTGTTCCTCACTTACATTGTATGACATAATACAAATAAAAACATGTCAGGCAAAAGACAAATGTCCTTGATGTTTACTGCTGTGCAGACTGAACTGAAAGGCATGTCCCAGCTGGGTGCATGTACACATATGCACAAGCCATTACAGGTGTAGTTATACTGGTATACTCTACACAAAAACCTCACATATTGTGTTAAGGTAAAGAAATCAAGGAATTCCAACTGTTTCAAGGTCTCAGCAGCTTCATAAATTATTTTAAATATTTAAATATCGTTGTATTCCATGGTTAAGATTGGCTCCTGCAAATGTTAGTATTTCAAATTAAAAAAGAACTATATTTTCATA